>NC_140528.1:9186690-9254190 GCF_057382185.1 Mchenga conophoros | reverse complement strand
AACCTTTTCATATTCAGTAAAGCTGCATGTTGTGTTCATAAAACACGATTGAAACATGTTCAGATGGAGTAAGTTGAGCTCCTGGAACATTTTAATCCTTCAATTGAAATTGAATGGGTCTACAACAACTACCATCCTCCTATCTCTATCCTGGTTGCAGCAGGGCTGGGAAATAACCCTGAAGTGATAGGTTACCAGGCAGGGTACACCCTGGACAGCTCACCAGTCTATCAGATAGAAACACACAGCCGTTTACATTCATGGATAATTTAGCCCAGGACCTTCTTACTGTGGAGCAACAGCACTAACCAGCATGCCAACAATGGAGGAAATACAGGAAAGCTATGATTTCCTGTATTTGAGGCAGAATTCTTTTGTTCTTGCCCTTGACAGGTTAATCCACAATAAATAGCAACAGCATGCATGTGGTGTGTGTGTTGTTGTCTGCCTCTTATAACTCCAGTGATTTTCCTGTAGTTTGAAATCTTATGCGGTGTTGACACAATAATTTGTTGTAAACCAGGAAATTCCCAACTGTGGTAGAAAGCACAGCTTAGCCTTAGCAAATGTTCAAAGAAAAGTCGTCACTTCCTGATAAATACTGTCACACTGGGGTTTTTGCAAATGATATCAGTGAGCACTGTGTGGCAGCTGGAGTCAGACAACTGAAGCTCCCACAATCAAGACCACAAACAGCTTTCAAAGGAGATTTGAAGCTTTTCTGGCAGCAAGCTTCATGATTTATGGGACTGGAACTGGAACAGAAACTACCTGATCACCAATGGTGAGCTGGCATGGAATTATTTTTATGACATTTTATCAAAGTTATAAATAAGCATGCCCATTAACACATAGTGAGTGAGCATGTTGTCTTCCCACGCAGTGAACAGCGGATGCTAATGTTTTTGTCACTTTTTACAGAGTCAAACTCAAAGTAAGGTCAGTGCTTCCACGCTTTAAACGCTGCACGCTCACACTCTCTCCACACTCGATAGATTATCCATTGTTCATCTGCACACAGCTGCGGTTTTAGTAACGCAGTAACGCAGCGTGCTTACGGCAAAGTAACAGTAATCTAATTACCTTTTTTGCAATAGTAATCCCTCACTTTACTCGTTTCTTGAAAAAAGTAATCGGATTACTGCCCATCTCTGGTCGGAGCTGTGCACTTGTGGGTTCCACCTTGTGTACACGTTTATCTTTGCTGTGTGTACTTGTACCTCTGAGAGGAAGCTGAACTCTTGAGTTCGAGTATCGAAGCATCAGCTGTGACGTTAAAGTCCAAACAGCTCGTTCATTTGACGTGCAAATGAACGAAGGTAACGCCGTTTTCATGTGGATGTGTCACTGAGACACTTTCCACATCCACAGCTCACAAAATGGGAAAACTATAGAAGTATAACAATGAAGAAGTTACTATGTTACGGGTCCCAAGGATGAAGACCTCGATGACAAATATGTTACCTGTAAAAGCAGGTGAAGAGCAGAGTAAGGAAGACACGATGCGTCTCTGCTTTCCTCCAGAACGTGTCTGAGTCTGATTTATTTCACACAAATAAATGCTATAAAAGACTAAACATGAGCTTTCAATATACTGTTCAGCTGCTTCCTCATTCACATCAATTACATTTACTTATTTCACAACATCAGTGAAATATACTCTTTTTAACTGGTTCAGTTTCTCAAGTTCACACTTCTTTCCATAACAGCTACATCCTTTTATCATATCAATAAACACATCACATTGTCTTCTGCAGTGTCTTACTGGCTAAACAGTTCTATTCAATAACAGCATTGGTAAATACATTACATTTGTTCCCTCCAGTAATTTACTGGCAAAATCACTATTTAGTGCATCATGAAACACAGCTTGTTTAATCAACCCATGAATGCCTCTGTTAGCTACACAGAGTTGCTCAGAGTGCTTGTGTTACACTAGCTAATCTACTCAGTCACTTTAACAGAACTATTAACATTCACATCTCACAGAACTGATTTGATTGGAGCATTACAACACGTTTGCACAGAGCATAGGAGCGCACTGACTCTGCTTCACGAGCGCTCCACCTAACGAGCGGGCTCGCGGTGCGGTCGCGCGGGACACTCCTCTGGTTTTCTCCCGTGTTTACATATAAATAACTTTGGCGGACCGCCTTAACTCTCCCATTCACATTAACGTGGGTAACCATGGTGACAATAAACAACATTTTCGGTGCGAGCACCGTGTACCGACCTGTAAAAGCAGGTGAAGAGCAGAGTAAGGAAGACACGATGCGTCTCTGCTTTCCTCCAGAACGTGTCTGAGGAAGCAGCGGAAGGTGGGCTCCACTTACTGCTCCCCGAAACCCCGGAGCAAGCACCAAAGTTCCGCCCTCACTGCTTTCTAACATAAAATGAATCCCTGTTACATGGATTTTCTATCCTCTTAAAGAAACTGAAAATAAATACATATAGCAATGAAAAATGTCCCGTTACATGAGTGTTTTACACAAAATAATATTCATGTGGTCATTCCCTCACAGGGGTGCCACAACTACACTGCTGTTTTGACAGAGACACAGTGTGTTTATCTAACTTGGCTGAAGCCAAAGTTCTCCAGACAAATTCAGTCTGTTTCTGCCAAGTGTGAACTCACTGGATGAGCGCCAGATACACAGAATCAAAAAGGGATAAATTACTTTTCTTATGTCATGTTCCCGTCACAAACTGGCTCAAGGAGAGGGGAAGCAGGAGTCCACAGATGAAATGTTCCTATATGTAACAAGTGTCACCTGGCAGTTTGTTGCTCTCTGCCAGGTGATTGGCTGAAGAGCTGTGAAAAGGTAGTGGGTGTGTGGGGTGAAGTCAGCGCTCTTCTGTGGAAAAAACCAGAGGCAATTAATTCACTCAGGTGCGAGTGGGTATACTGTCGTGTGACCACGAATTTTAATAGAAGAATTGATCAAGCCCTAGATCGACTGCGCGCAGGGAAACTGATCAATATTCTGTGCTGTCTCTGCTGTCCTTTTTTTGTTCTTTTGATTGATTTGTAATTTTGTTTTGGTTAGTCCGTCCAGCCGTAGAGGCGGTTATTGATTGAGAGTAAGTTTTGTAAGGGCGGACTAACCTCTCTTTTGTTTTTTTTATTTTAATTGTTTGTGCCACTTCCCTTTATCTCTCAGATCACAGGCCATACATAGCACTGATGCCCAGCTGCGCTGAGACCCGAATTGTTTGCAGTGTGTGCCACGATTGCAGTGTCACTAAGCGGGGTGTGACGGGTTGTAGTGTTATTTCGCACAGTTTGTGTGGTAAGTCTCATGTGCAGCTGGGATATCAGCAGGATGTGTTGTAAGTCCTGTCTGGAAACGACTGGGAATTTGTATGTTTAACTTATGTAATAAATAAATGATCAATTATTTCTTTGCCCCGTTTACTCATCCCTTGTCCTCGGTTACATTTTGGCGTTGTCGACAGGGTTCAAGGGAGTGGCCATTTTGTTTTGTTATTTTGTAAGGACAGCAGGGACAGGTTTGTAAGATTGGAGAGAAGGAGCAGCCAGGTCTCGATCGCCATCATGGAGGGAAGCGAGCAACAAACAATGGCCCAACGTATACAGGAGTTGGAGAATGAACTTAGAGACTTGAAAACAGCATCTGTGGGTACAGAAAGGCCCTCTACATCAACAGGAGCTACAGGAAGTGAATCAGAGACTGTGAGACCCAATCCTGTGGTATACGTACAACAGGATAGAAAGTTGCCAACATTTTCAGGGAAGTTGGACAATATGGGCTCACTGACTCTAGATGAGTGGATTGAGCAAATGAGAGACTTTGTGCGCACGAGAGGCAGAACAGAAAAAGAGCAAGCTCAAATCATTTTTAACCATTTAGAGGGTACTGCACGCACTGAGATAAAGTTTTTGCCAAAGGAACAGAAAGAAAATGTTGAGAAAATTTTTGATACACTGAAAGAAATGTACAGTTGCTTAGATTCCCACATTTCTTTGCAACGCAGATTTTTCAATCGTAAACAATTAGAAGGCGAGTCCTTAATTGACTTTTCTCATTCCCTGATGGCCTTAATGGACCAGATTATTAAAACGGATGAGGAAGCCGCAAGAAAAGCTTCAAAAGATCTGCGTGATCAATTTTGTGATGGTGTTAGAGATCTGACATTGAGGATCAGGCTGAGAGATTTGATTAATGCCAACCCACAGTGGACGATTCGTGAGGCGAGAGCCGAAGCGACCAGGTGGATGGCACAGTATGAGAATCAGCCTTTTAGGTCTAGATATAATCAGTCTGTTTCAGTCTCTGCAGATATGCAAGCTTCTTGTGAAAGTGTCGATTCTAGAACATCAGAATATGCTGAGTTGGTGTCCCTTTTTAAAGCCCAACAGACACAATTAGAGTTGGTCATTAAGGCATTAAACCCACAGGAGGTGGCTGCTTCTAGCAATCACACTTCTCGACGTAGAAGGACGGTGAATGGTAAACCCATTTGTTTTAGGTGTGAGCAAATTGGACATATTGCCCGATTTTGCCCGACATTACCCAATTCTGATGGAAATCAGCATGAAAGAGCAGCTAGGGCTGATGGCCAAACTACTGGGGCGGCGGAAAACTAGTACCCACCAGTGCACAGAGCCACACACTGGTGGGAGGGTTGCAAGGCTCCAGTAATGTAGAACTCGGTCATCTAGTTGGTGAATGCTTGGAAGGGGAGGTTGATTTGGGTGGGGTTATTATTTCATGTTTGCTGGACACAGGGTCCATGGTCACAACAATCACAGAAAGCTCTTTTAAAAATAACTTTTCTCATCTCAGTGATAAAAAGCTTAAAGACTGTGGTTGGTTGGGACTTAAAGCAGCTAATGGCCTACAAATTCCTTATTCTGGGTATATTGAGTTGGATGTTACAATCCTGGGAATTCACCTACCTCGTCGAGGGGTGTTGATTGTGGGAGATCCAACAGATAGCCACATGGCACAGAAAAAGATATCTGTACCTGGTGTGTTAGGAATGAATGTATTGAACCCCCTTTACTCTGAATTGTGTAAACAATATGGTTCCGACCTCTGGGAAGCTCCAGTTTTGAAGACTGCGCCACGTGGTTGGAGAAGAGCGTTGAGATACTGCCAAATGATGGAGGCCATGGCAAATTCTCCTGAACCCCATCGTGTTAGAGTACAGGGTAAGAAGTCTTTCTGTGTTCCAGCTGGAACGCAAAGTTATGTTCCTGTTACCTGTCCAAAGATGCCTGTGAATACACCTATTGACCTCTTGATTGAACCCCTCGGGCCTGATGATGGTTTTCTCCCGGAAGGCCTATTGGTGTCTCCTTCATTGGTAAAGGGAGAAGGAGGGGAGGCTTTTGTTCCAGTGACTAATGTTGGTAAAACTGATGTCTATTTGACACCTCGTCGGGTGATTGCTACAGTTCAACTGGCCAGTGTGCTAGCAGAGGGTAACTCTGAAATACAGGTCTCTGTAAATTCACAGTGTTGTACAGCTTATATTTCCAGTCATACAATGGCAGACAATGCAGCGGAATTGGATCTGCCTGAATTTGAAAGTCTTGAGGAGAGTGAGAAACGGCAAGCAAAAGTTTTATTGCAGAAGTATAGCGGCGTGTTTGCCAAGAATGAGTTGGATGTTGGTTGTAGTAAATTGATCACTCATGAAATTCCTTTGATAGATGAAACACCAGTGCGACAACCATACAGGCGAATCCCTCCGTCTCAGTATGAACTGGCAAGGGATGATATCAAACAGCTGCTGCAAGCTCGCATCATCAGAGAAAGTAGTAGTCCGTACTCATCCCCAATAGTTCTTGTTCAAAAGAAGGATGGAAGTCTACGCATGTGTGTCGATTATAGACAGTTAAACGCCAAGACCAGAAAGGATGCATTTCCTCTGCCAAGGATTGAAGAATCCTTGGATGCTTTGACTGGTGCTCAGTGGTTTTCCACTTTGGACCTGGCTAGTGGTTATAATCAGGTGGAAATGGCTGAGAAGGATAAGATTAAAACTGCATTTTGTACCCCATTTGGTTTGTTTGAGTTCAACCGCATGCCGTTTGGTTTGTGTAATGCACCCAGTACATTTCAGCGCCTGATGGAGCGTTTGTTTGGAGATTGCAGACATCAGTCGGTGCTTTTGTATTTGGATGATGTGATTGTTTTTTCATCCTCCGTGCAACAGCATTTGGAGCGGTTGGAAGAAATCTTCTCTCGTCTGGATAAAGAGGGGCTTAAAGTGAAACTCTCCAAGTGCCAGTTTTTCCAGAGGCAAGTGAAATATTTGGGGCATGTGGTGTCTGCCGAAGGAGTTTCTACTGATCCAGATAAAATAGCTGCAGTGCGGGATTGGAAAACGCCCAGCAATCTAGCAGAACTGCGTTCCTTTTTAGGATTTGCTAGTTATTATAGGAGATTCATAGCTGGTTTTTCACGCATGGCTGCTCCCTTGCATAGATTGGTCTCTGCACTCCTCCCTCCAGGTAGAAAAGGTAGGACCCCCCCAAAACCGTTATTGGATTTTTGGGATTTGGAGTGTGAACAAAGTTTTCATCAGCTCAAGGCTGCTCTGGTTTCTGCACCAGTGCTTGCTTTTGCTGATTTTCAGAAGCCATTTACATTGGAAGTAGATGCAAGCTATGGGGGTCTAGGGGCAGTGCTTTCCCAGGAGTATGAGGGTAAATTGCGGCCAATAGCTTTTGCCAGTCGGAGCTTAAAGCCTACAGAGAGGAATATGAGAAATTATAGTTCCATGAAGCTTGAGCTTGTAGCTCTCAAGTGGGCCGTCACTGAAAAGTTTAGGGAGTATCTTTTGGGTCATCGTTGCACTGTATTTACAGATAATAACCCACTAAGCCATCTGTCCACGGCAAAGCTAGGTGCCACAGAACAGAGGTGGGCATCAGAGCTGGCCGCTTTTGATTTGACCATAAAATACCGGCCTGGGGCTCAGAATGCTAATGCAGACGCATTGTCCCGCCTACATGGAACTGTAATGGAATTGGATGGTCCATTATCTAATGATATTGGAGTGCAGTGTGAGATGATTCCCAGTGTTCAGGCAGAGATAAGTGTTTTACCTGGTTGTTCTTTCTCTGATCTCTGTACGTTACAGAAACAAGACCCTGTGATTGGTCCCTTCTTAAAGTATTGGGAGGTGGCCAGGTTGCCAGATTCAAAGGAAAGAGATGGTCTTGGTAAGGGTTCGAGGGAATTGGTCCGTCAATGGGGGCGGATGAAACAAAGGGAGTCTGTGTTGTATCGCTGCACTCATACTCCTGATGGAGTGAGGGAGGTTGACCAGCTGGTGCTGCCACAGTGTTTACAGGGCCGCGTCCTTCGTTTACTCCAGGATGAGCATGGTCATCAAGGGGTTGAGCGTACACTGCAGTTGGTGCGCTCGCGATATTATTGGCCGCACATGTATGCAGATATTGAGAGATGGTGCAGAGATTGTGAAAGGTGTGTTCTTTCTAAGGCTGTTGTGCCAAAGATTAAAACCTTTATGGGTAGTATTTCTGCATCTCGGCCTCATGAAATTTTGGCAATTGATTTTACAGTACTTGAACCCTCAACTGATGGTAAAGAGAATATTTTGGTAATGACTGACATCTTTTCTAAATATACTCAGACTGTCCCTACAAAAGATCAGCGAGCCAGTACAGTGGCAGAGGCTTTAGTGAAGCATTGGTTTCATTTATTTGGGCCTCCAAGCCGTATACATTCTGATCAGGGGCGAAATTTTGAAAGCGTTTTGGTGCAACAGCTGTGTAAAATTTATAAGATAGAGAAGAGTCGGACGACACCCTATCATCCACAAGGTAATGGTCAATGTGAACGATTTAATCGTACACTTCATGACTTGCTGCGTGCCCTGCCTCCTGAACAAAAGCGCCGGTGGCCGCGGCATCTCTCCCAAGTCACATATGCGTATAACACCACAGTACATCAGTCAACTGGTATGACTCCATATTATTTGATGTTCGGGCGAGAGCCACGGTTGCCAGTGGATTTTTGGTTGGGTGCTGGCAGTGAAGTTGATGAGGACGTCACTCTTGAAGAGTGGGTACAGGAACACCAAAAGTCCTTGGCTGCTGCATATGATGTTGTGCAGCAACGGTTAGAAAGGAGAAGGGTTCAGAGAGATTTGAATTCCTCTAAATGTGCTAGTCCTGATTTGGAGCAGGGCGATTTGGTGTATATGAGAAACCACTCTGTAAGAGGTCGCAATAAGATTCAAGATTTTTGGGATCCCACGCCCTTTCAAGTAGTGCGACCTCCTCCTGGTCATGGCGTAGTATATTCAGTCGCTCCTGCTGGGCACACTGGTCCACTTCGACAAGTACATCGAACTGAGTTGAGAAACATTCCAATCAGGGAATTGGATGGAGACCAAGATAGTGGCCTACAAATGTCAAAACAGGATGATCTAACCGGAATGTTGGCCACAAATAACAGTATGGTTGATGAAGTGGAACAGATGTTTACAGAACAGGGAGATGGAGGCGATTCTGCAGTGTTGGAGGAAGGGACGTTGAGTCCCACACATGTGGGGGTGCCCCATTTGGATTGTTCTGGGGACCTAGAACCTGGGGAGGAAGATGTTGCCAGCTTGACGCAAGGGTCTCGTAGGTCAATGAGGAAGACTGCTGGACAGCACTCAAACCCATTTAAATTGCCACAATCCATTATAAAATGAGCAAAATTTTAAGTGTGCTCTCTTTTCAGCTCATCGTCGGGTCGCCGATGCCCTTTGAAGGGGAGGGTTGTAACAAGTGTCACCTGGCAGTTTGTTGCTCTCTGCCAGGTGATTGGCTGAAGAGCTGTGAAAAGGTAGTGGGTGTGTGGGGTGAAGTCAGCGCTCTTCTGTGGAAAAAACCAGAGGCAATTAATTCATTCAGGTGCGAGTGGGTATACTGTCGTGTGACCACGAATTTTAATAGAAGAATTGATCAAGCCCTAGATCGACTGCGCGCAGGGAAACTGATCAATATTCTGTGCTGTCTCTGCTGTCCTTTTTTTGTTCTTTTGATTGATTTGTAATTTTGTTTTGGTTAGTCCGTCCAGCCGTAGAGGCGGTTATTGATTGAGAGTAAGTTTTGTAAGGGCGGACTAACCTCTCTTTTGTTTTTTTTATTTTAATTGTTTGTGCCACTTCCCTTTATCTCTCAGATCACAGGCCATACATAGCACTGATGCCCAGCTGCGCTGAGACCCGAATTGTTTGCAGTGTGTGCCACGATTGCAGTGTCACTAAGCGGGGTGTGACGGGTTGTAGTGTTATTTCGCACAGTTTGTGTGGTAAGTCTCATGTGCAGCTGGGATATCAGCAGGATGTGTTGTAAGTCCTGTCTGGAAACGACTGGGAATTTGTATGTTTAACTTATGTAATAAATAAATGATCAATTATTTCTTTGCCCCGTTTACTCATCCCTTGTCCTCGGTTACATATAAATAAAGTGGAATTTATTCAAACTTTACCAAAACTTCAACACATCAAATACAAGCAGTTCAGCAGGGAGTGGATGTGTGTTGCATGTGCCAGGTGGATGCAGAGAGAGGCCAGGGCCACGTTCAAACCTGAACACGCTGCACAGTGTTTTCTTCCATTTGTTAGGGATGAATGAAATGCTTCCTTGAAAGGATGTGTGCAGTCACCAGTGGGCGTGGAAGCATGTGCGCCCTCATTTGGTGGGTGTGCAAGAAAAGTCATCCTGTCACACAGCAATGCCTACATAAATCACACCACTCTGCTTAAAATAATAATGTTTAGTGAAGCAGGTGAAGCAAAGGGCTGCTTTTAATAGGCTGGGAGACCCAGGTGTGCTGCTTTAGCTGCTGAGCCTCTTATGACAGAACAGCGGAGAGTGGTAAGAAGGGAGGAGGGGGTCTGGCTGTGTTTGTGAACGATAGATGGTGTAACTCTGGGCATTTCTCTATCAAAGAGACGCTATGCTGTAAGGACATTGAGCTGCTAGCGGTTAGCATGAGACCGTACTATCTACCACGAGAGTTTACACACGTGATTATGATAGCTGTGTATGTCCCGCCCTCTGCTAACGCTGCAGCAGCCTGTGAGGTCCTGCACACTGTAACCAGCAGACTCCAAACACAGCACCCTCAGGCCCTTTTCCTGATCTCTGGGGACTTTAAAGATGATGTAACCATTTAATTATGGTTACATAATTAATTATGTAATTAATTATGCAAAATGCAAAACGCTCAGCTGTGTCTCCAATCAAAGCTCTGTAACTTCAGAGGTGATGTTCATATGTTGACTAATGGTTTTCTTTCATTTTTGATGTACTGCAGAATATTTGTATAAAATCCAGGCCAGGAAAATCTCCTTCATGTGTTTCTGTGTTTTGTCTTCAGCTACGTTGACACAAAGGCCTCTGCTGTGACGCTCACACCTTTGATAAAGTCTGGAGAGTGTCAGCTTCCTGTTTATAGATACAAAAATATGTAATGTTGTGAACTCTGGCCGCAGCGGCGCAAGAAAAAGGAGAATTACGGGAAGCACTCACAACAGGTAAAATCAAAATAACAAAGTAAAGTAGGATAAAATAAAAACCAACAAAAGAACAACACAATATACTTCCCCGTACTGTTACTGCTAACCTCTGTTAACCTAGTAACTCTTACCTTCTAACTGACAGCTGGTCAATAAACGAGCTCCATAAACGCTCCATATTCACCTTTACATGGAATATAAAGGGAAAAGAAGAAACACAGTGCTGTGTCAGCGTTAGACATATAGATATATCCTTGCTTTTAATACATTTGAAGGTGGGTGGGAGAGGTGCTTCTCCGCGTAGTCTATGGTCTCTTTGGGATCGGTAAAGCTTTTCCTCACATCACCATGGGTCACTAACAGCTTTGCAGGGTATAGCAGTCTGTACCTGACGCCGGTCATCCCACGTAGTCTTCCTCTCATATTTGCAAATGCGGCTCTGCGTTTCCAACAGAGGGAGGGAAATCTGGGAGGATGTTTATTTTAAAAACCCTTATACATCAGGTTCTTGTTCTCTGCAGCTTTCAGCAGAATTTCCTCACCAATGTGGTAGTAGTGCAATCTCAAGATGATGGGCCGAGGAAGATGACTTTGTTTGGGACGCTGGCGATTCACTCTATGTGCTCGATCGATGAGTGGCTTCTCCTCGAGAGATAGCGCCTCCGCCAACAGGTGTGAACCAACTCAGTCATCTTGGGTCCCTCTGTGCCTTCTGGTATTCCTGCAGTTCTTAAATGATTCTGCCATTACATGGCCTGTATTTGTAGAGCGCTTTACTCGTCCCTAAGGACCCCAAAGTGCTTTTTTGCCCAAGGACACAACGACCGAGACTGTCCAAGCCGGGGCTCGAACCGGCAACCTTCCGATTACAAGACGAGCTGCCAACTCTTGAGCCACGATCGCCCCACATATTGTTGTCTTTTGTTGCAGACACCAAGTGTTGAGATCCTGTCTCAACCTCCTACATTCTTCCAGCAGGTTACACATTATTTTTTGTATTTGGAATCAAATATATGTGTCAGTTGGGCCTAGTGCAGGGGTCAGCAACCTTTAACACCCAAAGAGCCTTTTGGACCCGGTTTCCACGCAAAGGGTCAGGGTTTGGGAAAACACTGGGAGCCGCAAATACTTTGTGACATCTAAAATGAAGATAACACTGTGTATATTGTTTTTACCTTTATGCTTTGTGTGAACAACTACAGTGTGTTGCTTATGAAATCCATGAAGTGCTACAGAGAAAATTACATTTGATTTATGTAATGAACACATTTTGAGCTCTTAAAGAAATATAACAAAGGAAAGCTGAACTACAATGATCCATGTAGCAAACACAAACTGTTATATCGCCTTTGGGCTTTTGGAGCCTTGACCTGACTTTTAAAAAAAGCGCGTTCATGCAAACATCGTCGGGTCTGCCGTGATATGTTTACAACGGGACTTCTGCTCCTGAACCTCTGCGCACAGCGTCTGCAGGTAAGGTAACTTTATTTATACCCAAAGGCAAGGTAAATTTGCTTTACAGAAAAATGACAGCATTTGACATCCCTTTAAAAACACACATACCTAGTAAATATATAAAACTCACTGTGACACATACTTTAATATTTCGAATCAAAAACAGTTCTTATTTAATTCAGTGACAGCAAAGCTATTTTTATAACGCTTTGTCCTGCATCTCGGAAATAGAAACCTCCGTCCTGAGGGAAGAAGCTGAAATTCACCCCTTAGAGGATGGGAACCATTTTTAAGGATTGATAAAGCCATCCTCTGTACCTGCTCAGAGTACAGGGAGGCTAAACAAGACTGTGGCTCAGCTATCAGACGACTGGACCATCTCACTATCTGATTCAGAGAGTTTTTCTCTGTGACAGAGGTCTGACCGAACCATGCCACCAAACAAAAGGATAAAACAGACTCAATAAAAGAACGATAAAACAAAGTTAACATTTTTTGGTCAATGTGGAAATGAACAAGTTTCCTAAGGCAATAAAGGTGCTGGTGACCCTTTTTACAAACTGATTTGCAATTTTGATCAAAGTTCAGTTTTTCATTGATTATGGTCCCAAGATATTTATATGATTGTACTTGCTCTATTTTCTGACCTTTAATTAAAGTGACTCCGTGCCCATTTTGTTGTTTCCTAAAATCAACAACCATGTCTTTTGTTTTAGATATGTTCAGCTGGAGATAAGACTCCTCCCACCACTGAACAAAGTCATCAATGACTGGGCCGTGGTTAGTTTCACCCTCTTTCAGTAAGCTGACAGTAACAGAGTCATCTGCATATTTAATAATGACCCTGTTTTCATGTCTGCCCTGACACATGTTTGTATAGAGAGTGAATAATAAGGGCGATAGGACGCAGCCTTGAGGAGAACCTGTGGAGGAGAACACTGGGTCAGACAGAACCCCATTTATTCTCACTCTTTGTGACCTGTCAGTTAGAAAATCTAAAATCCAGCCCAGCAGGTTTTTCCTGATTTCAAACTGTTCTAAAAGTCTTTTAATTAAAATATGGGGCTGTGTTGTATTAAAAGCCGAAGAAAAATCAATGAAAAGAAGTCTTGCAAAAGTCCCTTTACTCTCTACATGTTTAAGAATCAGATTTAGTAAAGTCAAAAGTGCGTCCTCCACTCCTCTGTTGGGCCTGTATGCAAACTGCATTGGATCCAGCTGACCTTCAGTCTCTTCATAATCACATTTCTGATGATTTTTTCAAAGACTTTCATGACAACTGAAGTGAGGCAACAGGCCTGAAGTCGTTTAGATTTAGGGACAGGAACCACGACTGCTTCTTTGCAAAGAGAGGGCACATGTTGTGTTTGCAAGGATTTGTTAAAAATAACCTGAAATATAGGACTGAGTTCATCAGCACAAGATTTAATTAGGCGGCCACTAATATTATCAGGACCTGGCTCTTGTTCACATTGACTGTATGAAAGGCCTTTTTAACATCGCTGAGTTCAATGATAAAGTGCTGAGTATCTCTCAGTTTCTGTTTCACTTCCCAAATATCCTCGCTGAAATCAGAAGAACTAAAACGAGCAGAAAACATGTTTAAAGCATTTGAAAATCTCTGTCTGAATTAAAACATCTAAAATGACCTGACTGCTGCTCTGGGGATTTTGAAACCCTGCTATGGTTTTCATACAAGTCCAGGCAGACCCAAAAGTTTTTGCAGCAAATTTGCTTTCAAGAAGGTTTTTGTCTGTTTTGCTTTCAAGATCTCGATTTTCATTTCCTTGGTAGCTGTCTGAAAATCGGTAACAGCCCCTCTTTAAAGGCCTGTCTCTTTTTCCTTAAACAGGATTTGACACTTTTAGTGAGCCATGGCTTATTGTTAGCGTAAATTTTAACGCGCTTACGGGGTATAATCATGTCTTTACAAAATACTGCACAGGAGCTAGTAACATCCACCAAAGCGTCGAGATCATCTCCACAAGACTGAAGACGGGGCTGTACGAAGTCACTTTATCTCTACAGGACTGTAAGCTGTCGTCTGTGAGGCGTGAGCGTGTTTGTTTGAACACAGTTCACGGTGGAGAACAGCTGCTGACATAATGTGGATCCGAAGATCCATAACTGGCCTACCTGGGGCTGAAAGTCTCCATAAATGCAGGCGTTTCGGCGGCTACACCGGCTTCCGCGAGTGTGACGCTTACTTTGAGAAAATAATAGAATATAAATGTATTTTTATATTTCAATATCACAATAATCTTCCAATGTAGAACTAGAAGTTAAAAAAGAAGTAACATAAATCAAATCCACTTCAGCTAAATACTTCTCATTTATTTCCATCTTACATGCTGTGACTGCAGCCATTCCCACATCTCTGTGAATGGGACTCATGGACATGGATCAGTGGTTGTTGATCAATGGTCCTGAGAATCTACATAATTAAGATGAAGGAACGGAGCTCCCAGCCCATCGTTCCTGCAGCTGCTTTCAGTCTTTATGCAAATGTCCTGTTTGTAAGACTGAAACCTGCAGCTGAGACTGAAGACGTCACCTGATGATGACGACACGTTTCTCCCACAAAACGCTGCGTCCAGATGAACAGAAGCAACAGACTCACTTTCCTGGATGATTGAGATGCATCAAGACTTCATTGTGTGTTACTTCTCATTCAGCACAGACACATTATTCCTGTTAGGTCATGTCAGCTGTCACTCAGTACAAGCACAACTGTGAACAACACAAACTTCTCTTCAATGTGTCACAGAAACACTAAGTGTGAGAGCCTGTATGACACACAGGACAGACTGTAAGCTCTGCTGGCTGCACAGCACTTTGTAGCAGTTTTCCAACATGTCCTCCACCCGTGATGTCAGTGGTGGGACCCCAGTCACAGCACTCAGCACCACCTCCTTTAAATGGATTTTATAGCAGTTCCTCCCGTTACTCGGTGCAACGCTTCTTAAATGTGTTTTTGCAGGATAAAACACAGCAGGTGGTGTAGAGAGGACGTCAGCTGACGGAGCAGAGGGAGGCAGACTGTGGATAAATGACAGAGTGAGAGGAGAGCAACCATGACAGAAGCACAGGTGTGGCAGATAGAAGTGGCTTTATAGACACTTATTGTCAGTCCTCGTGCATGCTGTGGAAATAAGTGTCTGTGTCATGAGGTGACATGTGAGCTTATCTTTGGTCAATAAAGCTGAACGACCAGTTTTCACTTTGCTTGTTACGCTTGTTTAGTGACGTCTGGGTTTCTGTGGAGCCCGAATTTTGATGAGTTCTGGTGAAATCATCTGAGATCATCTGAGCATCGGTGAAGAGTCAGCAGAGAAAGTGTGGGACAGAAGTTTGCTTTGGACACATGGACTGAAATCAAAAAGTAACAAACAGGATTTCCAATGGACAGTATGGAGAAGTGAAAGTACACAAAGGCTGTGCTGGAACACGTGTGTTACACTTTTTGACAGCTGAGAACAAAACACAATATTTTGCATCATCTCTGCAGTGTCTCTTCTTTCCTCTGCTGTTGTGCTTTTAGCTCCAAACTGTTTCAAATGGTTTGTCAGCAAGCTGACCTCTGACCTCTGCAGTACTAACTCCTGACCCGTACAAAGAGCGGGCGTTTCTGACCTTTGACCTGCAGCTGTATGTCTCTCAGTCTCAGTTCTTCTCTCCGTCACTGATGGAGCAGGTGTAGTTGCTGCTGACAGTCAGTCGTTTGTTTTCTCAGAGTGAGGCTGAAGTCTGAACTGTTCAGAGCATCAGGTCTCATCAACGTGCGCTGCTGTAACGCCGCTTTGTCCTCTGAGATCACCAGGTATGAAACCTGAGTGCTGACAGAGCAGCATGTTCCCCCTCATTCACCTCCACCACCACAGCCAAGGCATGCTGGGAAACTGAGGACACACAGACGGAGAACTGAAGTGTCTGCTGTGTGTTCATCTCAGAGTCCTCACAGGTGACACATTAGCTCCAGAACACCAAGCCAGGTGTTTGAAGCCTGACAGGGATTCTTCCCATCCAGAGGGAGGATTTAGCTGCACAACAATGAACATTAGTGTGTAGTTTAGAAACACAGACTGTGCCTGCACTGCATCTAGTGAAGAAAAGTGTTACTGCGAGAGAACCAGGCTCCTTTAAAGCAGCTGATATTAAGGTTGAAAAATCAACAATAAGCTGATGTAATCAACGTTTCACAAAATGGTCAGCAGCTAAAATCTGGAGCCGTTCTTTGGTGGTAATTAACAGTTTGTTCTTGTTAGCTAATTATGTCATTAAAGGTAGCAGCAGAAGCCTTGTGTTGAAAGCCCATTCACTCACACATTCACACAGTATGTGTGTGTCTGTGTTACACTGTGGACATCCCTTCTGTTGGAGCGCCATCTTGTGGCAGGTTTAAGAAATGTTCTTCTTGTAAATCCAAACTGATGCACCTCCATAGCAGACTGTGGAGGCTTTCAGTGACATGAAGACTTGATTTATACTGTCATATTCTCCTGTTACACAAAGCACAGCACGCTGAACATGGATGAACTGAAACTCCCAGCATCTGACTGAGGAAAAGCACAAATCATTCTCACACTGACTCCTGCTTGATTTTAGATTTGCTTTCAAATCCTCACACTTTCATATGAAGCACTAAATGGGCTCCAGACTGTTTATCTCAGCTTCCTGTCAAACACACTGCTGCTCACACCGAGGCTCAGTTTACTCCTCCAGCCTGGCTTAACCTGCTGTCTGTTAAAAACAGTCCCACACTCCTCTGTTTAATCCTTCTGATCAGACTCTTTGATTTTGTATTGTTTTTACCTGAAGTTGTGTTTTTGACATGGTTCTGTCTGTGAAATAAAGCTCACACACACACTGCTACAGTCCTTCATACACTTAGAAACGAAGCTGCTCCTTTCCTCAGTGCTGACACATAAAGAAGAGTTGGTTTTATATCCAACACGTCTCTGTTCCAGAAAACAGCTTCAGCAGCCTCTGAGTCTGAACTTGGAGTTGGTTATAAGCCACAGGCCTGTGTGCACAGCAATGAGGAAATATAATGCAGTAAGTGAAACATGGATGTGTGGAACAGATTATCCCAAAGGTTGATTCTGTTCATCTGGACGTTCTCAGTGAAACATTTGGTCTCTCGGTCAGGTGACTCCTTTAGTCTCAGCTGACTGCAGGTTTCCAAACCTTTGTCACTGGATCACTCACTTCATCTCCAACGTGTCCCTGACACAGACAGCTGGAGCCGTTACAGCAAAATCATTGATCATCGTTTTTAGAACATTAGCTGGTGTTGGTGGGCAGGCTAGCAGTGCTAATTGTTAGCACTAGTTCTGCTGCTCTCCCTTTGTCTCTGTTATTGTTGGTCTTTAGTGAACAATAGAAAGTGTCTTCATGAGACTGTTGCCTAATGTTCAAATGTAGATAACACCACCTGCACCAACCTGTTACACAGCACAACCCTCTGGTGTAGCTTTGGCTGGAGCACATATTGGCAGCTCCAGTGACATCACCACTCCATGGTGACATCATCTCTACAGACTGTGGCTGTTACATATCCTCACCTGGTAATAATAAGACTGTCCTCAGCTGCACACAGCTCCAAGATGAACAAACTGAAGTAAATACAAATTAGAGTTACGATAGATTGAAATCTTGTAATCAGAGCTAATTCTTAGTGAAACTCTCACAACATCATATCATGATCCTGGGTTAGTGTCTCGGTCTCAGATCACAACATCAGCACAGGCTTGGCTTGGGTGAGGTATTGAGTGGTTCTTGTCCATGACAGCTGCAGGTACAGTGCCATCAGCCATGCTGCACCACATGTCTGCCCAGGAACATTAGTGTGGCTGAGTCTCATGTAAACATTGTGCTAAAGTGGTGGGAAAGTGGCTGCAAGCTGGCTGCACTGTGTCCAATACTCTCAGTATGATATCCACAAACCTCTGAGTGTCACAGAGTGGGCCTGTGCTCAGCTCACTGTGCCCCATTCAATTCTACTTGCATAGTTTTACAAGTAAAATTAAAAGTTGCTCAATGATAAGTTATTGTAGTAACAACTAAGTCCATGGTCATTATTTGTTAATAGTAGCTTAAAGCTTCTGCACCAATCATGGAGCACCAGGTTTAGAGCATGTGGATCTACAAAAGTAAGTCCCAGTAAGATGGGCTGAGCCTTACATACTAGAAGAAACATGTCATTCCCAGCAGATGAAGCGCCCTTTAAAGCAGGATCTCACTTTAAACCTAAAGAACTTGCTATGAGCATGCAGTGCATTCATGGTTATTATTCATACGATTGTGGGGAGCTAATAAAGTGCAACTATCACATTACATTTTATTATTAAATTGTTGTTAACAATCCCTTCACTTCTGCTTATCTAATTCATGGTTGCAGGATGGCTGACAGCTTCCATTAGGCAGGAGGTAATGTCCATTCTGGCCACAGTGCAACCCACAATGTGTAACTGACACTATTATATTGCATTATGTCACATTGTTACATCTTTTTAATAAATGATGACAGTCAGCTGAATTTGCTGCCCCCTTGGTGGAGGACATCAGGATCAGCTGCTCCATCACAAACACCACAGAAGAAGAACAACACTGGATCAGATGATCTGGACGTGTTTGACAGGGACAGTGTTCATGTTCATGGACATCAGGACAAAAACAGACGATGGAAACCTGCCAGATTTGAGCTAAACTGCTCGTTTCCATGTGTAGTCCCTGGGAGGTCACATGACCAACAAAGACACACAAGCTGTGTCCCAAAACGTCGGCTGCATCCTCCGGAGGCCGCATTTGAAGGCCGATGACGTCACAGCCAGGCGACGAAGGCTGTCCCGATTCCTCGACTCCTTCAAATGCGTCCTTCATTCCCCCGAGTTTGAAGGATGGGTCGGGTGTGTCCTTCGTGGCCCACCATATCCCAGAATTCATAGCGCGGCCCAGCCAAATTTCAGCTGCCAACAATGGCGGCCGCTACTAAGTTTTAAAATTTAACGAGGGAGCACTACTTACTTACAATGAATTCCTTACACTATATAATTTTCCCGTCAGTGTTGGGGAATTCTCAATGGTCCTTGGTGCCATACCCTCAGGGACTTTAATGTTATATAAAAACACTGACAGCTCAATATCTGCCTCAGTCACTCTCCCTGATCCAGCTGAGTCAGCAGTGGGAAAAATCTGCTTTTCACAGGAACTTGGTAACAGCAATAAGAGAATACGTAGTTTATTCCAAGAAGATATCATGTCTCTCCCATATATAGAATATCTTACTGGAACCGACATGTTCCAGATATCACCTGGAAGACAGTCTGGATGATCCCATAAATATCTAATTGTGAACAAGGTGAAGGAAATCTCATATAAAATTCTTCATAAATGTGACCCAGCCAGTCACTATATGGTAACATTTAAAAGAGACATAAATACTAATTGAACTTTCTGTGGGGATCATCCAGAAACTGTGGCACATCTCTTTTGGTTCCTCTACACAGAGATTCTGGAAGAATTTAGCAGTTTTGTTATTGTCCATATTTTAAGGGAGTTTTCTTTACGATGGAAAATGTTTTATTCTGTTTCTTTAAGTTCCCCAGGAAGAATGATAAATGTTTTTTTTATAAAATATTTGTTAATACTTTTAGCTATTTTATATCCATGAATGTAAGTTTATTAATAAAACACCATATTTCTGCCTTTTTATAAGGATATGAATTGTACATACAATCAATTTCAGACTCAACCAACAAAAAGCCTCTCAGAACAATATTTATATGTTGATTTTTTTCGCCTACTCATATCATCATTTTTTTACTCCTGGTTCTGTATGTTCATGTTCTGTTCTTTTGTAAACTTCATCTGTTTGTATGTTGTATACTCATTGTGTTTCAATAAAGTTCGATTTAAAAAAAGGTACGTTCTAAACGAAGCTTCAGACGTCACTGATCACGTGACTCTGGCCAAACGAATCAAGCCTCGACACGGTGCTTCTGAAGCAGCGCGTTGATCTTTCTGACACACGCACCGGAGCGTCAGCTTCAAGCGGACCATCACTACGTCTCACATCTAAAGGTGTCAAGGTAACTTTGAACTGAGTTCAGTCAATCTGGAGTTTTTCCAAGTTTTCTGTTGCTCTCTGTGAGAGAAGAGCGTTAAAGGCGGGGCTCTCCAGAGTCCAGCAAAACAGGAAACCACAGCTGGGTGTGTGTAAGTGTGCAAACCAATAGAATGCATCGTGGTGGGGGGGCATCACGGGCAAGAAAAAAATAAAATAATCGGTCGTACCCATGCTTCCCCGACGTCATGCCAGCGCATATTGGGAAATTCGTAGGCACCGATCGGTTTTCTATCAGCCATTTGCTGGGAGTAAGGGCGCCCTCCGTTTGCGAGGTGCGCCTGCTGCTGGCGGCACAGGGAGGAGAGGGCGGGGCGGCGGGGAGTCTCTGGCTGGCTGGAGCGGCATCTAATAACCAACTCGCAAAACAAAATAAAAACAACACAACAAACAGATATTATGATACAGACTTATAATCTGCACCCATGTTTTTTCTAAATTCTATAAAGTGAGCGCGAGAGCCCTCGGTGCGCCTGCGCACTGCTGAAGTCAAAGTAAACTTTATTGTCATCTCCGCTACAGACAGTCCAGCATATAGAGAGACGAGACGACGAGGCTGCAGTTACAGCGGTGCAAGTAAACAAACAATAAATATAAGAAGAGTAAGAAAATAAATCTACACTTTAGGACTCGGGGTAAAGGATCAATAACAATTTAATTTATAATTTACAGTTTGATGATTTAAAGTCTCACACAACCCGTCAAAAGGGGCGGGGCCGGCTGCTTCCAAGTAGAGCACATTTCATTTATAATGATGTAAATCCAAGCCCATCATGGATTCACGATCTGAATCCTGGGTTGTGTGAAATCCCAGAAATCAACCTTAGACAAAGTGAATCTGTGAACTAAGGTGTAGGTCTGTTAGGCAGGGCTGTGCAGAGAGGTTTAAAGGGGCGGGTGCTCAAAGTTAGAAAGGGGCACATTGAACCAGGCTGAATAACAACAACACACTTTCATCAAGAATCTAATATGGGCAACAAGGCAAAGCAAACGTAGCCGATGCTTTACCTGATGGGTACAATGTTGCTGTTGAGGGGTTGCTGTGGATAGTGCTGGAGGGCAGGCAGGGCTGGACTGGGACAAAAAATCGGCCCGGGCATTTTGACTGGAGACCGGCCCACCAAAAATGTGACGTCATTCATGGATAAAACCGCAAAGGATTCTGGGAACTTTTGGCAAGAGGTACTAGCGCATGCAGGCTTTCAATTGAACTCAGTTACACAGCGATAAAAAGAAACACAAAAAATGGCAAGAAGCTGCTGTATTATTAACTGCAATAGCCGGTGTTGTGCCAAAAAGTGATTGTCTGCCAAAAACTGATTTCCGGTATTTGCAAAGAAACTGATTGCTCGTATTTAAATTGCTATAAATAACTTGTTGGGCTATAATATGTGAAACATATGTCAAATGCATCCCTCATGGATGACATAAAGTCATACTGAGCTACAAACAACATTAGTGTAACAAGGTAGAAGCCGCAATCAGTCTGTGGCATTGACTTTTATATAACCTTTATTTATGCCGTAAAAAAAATCTAATTAACATTAAAAATGTATTTTTTAAGAAGTAGTTGGACAGCAGAAATGGCTCAAATATTACAATTATTTTTCAACTACTAATTAATTACCGTTGAGCTCAAAGGTTATATTAATACACGGTTAACGAATGTGTATTTATGACGACGATTTGTGAGACGAACAAAGGTAAACTTACGTTTGTTCGTACGATGGTCTTTCGGTGCATTTCAAGGTCCTGCACCCATCCGTCGGTAAACTGTACCTGGGCTTGTTGCAGTGACCTGAAGTTACTAAACTTCATGAGTGTATGCACTCACTCCAAGAACCGTATAATTATAAATCTGAGCGTGGTGAAAGTTGGGCAGCACGCTAACGTCTTTTGTCCCTCTGTGTGCTCGTAAGGGTCTGACCCTTTCACTCCTTTGATTTTTCCTCGTATCTTTTCTTTGTCTTTTCGTCGAGTCTGTCTTTGTACGGACCGGCATTGTTCTCCGTCGTTTTGTACATACCTTTTTTGTGCGGCAAAGAAAAATCAAGAAGGTATTGGAACCGGAGAATGAACGTTTTGTAGTGCTGCAATTGCAAATGCTTGTATTTGATGTGGTACTTGGATTGTTTTGCCAGGAGTTCCCGGCATGCAATGCGCAAAGTCACGTGGTCTGTCAATCGCTATAGGAAAAACCATAAAGCCTTTGCATGAAAACAACTGCTTTGATGTACACTGCCTTGTTGGGATATATGTATCAATCTAATAAAGTTAAACCTACACCATTCTCCCTATTCGGGATTTTAAACAGTACATAGCGGAAACAAAAAGACTGCTTGGTAGAGTTAACCTCCTGAACTATCTACAACACATGGTAGAAACCTGAAATTAAGACCAAGAACACTAGAGGTGAGACATGATCATTAATTAATATTAAAATTAATAAATGACCGATTTAGGGATATTTTCATAAAGTATTTATTTACCAAAACAATAGAAAACAGCATGGTAGCACAATATATTTTGCTAACACAGCAACCTTTAAATATGAAAGGAGACAGAGAAAGAAAGGTGAGAAAGAAGAATAAGAATAACACTTAATTGAGTTTTTGATGGCATTTTACACACAGTACTAATACAGTATCTAGAAAATATGGGAAAATACTGGCATCATATACAGTACTTACTTCTGAAGAAATTATATGGGACCCTGAAAAACAGGACACAAGTGAAAGGACAAAGAACTGTGAATGGCAATTGATGGACTTGCTCAGATGATCACAGTACTGGCATCTTTATTCCAGAAAGGAATTAGAGAAATCATATACACTAGTACTTACGTTGATGAACTTAAAAAGTTGAACGGTCTCGAACCTCTTAAACAAACAATGTATGATCAGACCCTGACAAACAGGACAGAAAGGAATAAAGATTAGATGAATATTAAAATCTATAAAGGACAGATTATGATTGAATTGTATCACCAAAGACTATTCACTCATCAATAAAAGGTCACCTACAACACTTCCACAGCAGCAACACTGAACATATCTTAAGACATGGAAACCTTTATGAAGTGAAAGGACAGACAGTGAAGGTTGAGAAAGAATTGTACTTAATAGATTTTTTCAGACAATGACAGTACTGGTATGCTTACTCTAGAAAAATGGTTGAATCATATTCCATATAGTACTTACTTAAAATGAACACACTTCAGTCCTCCTAAAATGACTGACAGCATCTGAAATGAAACAATGACAGATTAAGACTGTAAGAATATATGTTTATAAATGCCTAATACTCCAATCTCATATTTATTCTATCTATTAAGATGGACAAATTCTAAGCATTTACCAATCACTTGACTTGTTTGAAGTGAAGGTAGATACTAAACGTATTCATTTAGGCAATAACAATAAAGCTGAATTTAATATTAACAATAGATAATTAGGAATGTTTTGCTCATTTTTATTTCACCTCACCAGGTTACAAAAGGAGCTTTCTCAGCAGGTCACTCTTCTCAGCTACCCTGTCAATGACCATGTCAGAGTCCAATGACATGAGAATGTCCTTTTCAGTGGCCATCAGCATAAACATCTCCAGCTTGTTTGCAGACAGGCTGCTTCGGAGTCTGCTTTTAATGAACTTGAGTGTAGAGAATGTTCTTTCACAGGCAACCTGAGTGAGGGAGAGGGTCAGCAGGTACTTGTATGCCAGCCCAAGGAGACGATAGGCATCAGACAGCATGTTGAACCGCCTGAGTATTTGATAGCAGCACAGTGGGCAATTTTTGCAAGAACCACAGCTTTCGGTCACAATTTCACTTTCTTCGTCCCATTCTTCAGATCTGTCCTTTGCTGTTCTGGTCGTGTACTCATCTACATGTGATGTCTTAAGCCTTTCCCACTGTTCAGCAAAACGTTTCAGTTCTGACTGAAGGTTATTAACTGTAGCCCTGCTGTCAAATTTAAGTAGACAGGCGCTGAGGTTCTGAAATGCATTACTTGGAAGAGAAACTGTTCTGACCTGGCTAAACTTCCTGGGGTCCAACCATGCCAAATCGGCAAGAAGAGGGCCATGTATGACAAATCGTCTGTGGATTGCTTCAATAACTGTGTCCAGGATGATGTTGTGCACTTTCACCTCATATGATTTCTCAGCATTGATTTGCAACTCATCTTCAGGCATCTCTCCGGCCATGCCTTTTCTCCTTTTGGCTCTCTTTTTAGGTAGTTCAGCCTCCACTTCCATGTCTGTGTTGTTCTCCCTCTCCTCTAGTTTTTGATTTGTCTGTTTCACAAATGTGTCTGCAGCTGTCTTCACAGTTGGAAAGTCCCTGGCAATACTTTTGAGGCCATCTTGTGTGGCAGTCACCATATGATGGGCAGAGAGAATGTCCATCCCCTTTGACTGGAGGTACTTTGACAGAGGAGTTGTTGCTCAAACACTCTAAGAAATATCTGTGCTGTTAACACAGTTTCATGCTTCAAGAGACACTCTTTAAAGCCTCGTGCTTTGACACAAACAGCTGGCTTTTCTTTTTCCCTCTTTTCAATGGCTTCCATCGTCAGCACTACATCAACGAAGAGGCCATCATCTGGTTTTCCAAAATGTCCAAAGATTTTCTGGAGGGCATCGTGCTTGGCCCACCACCGTGTCTCACCTATTGGACTGAGGCGTCTGTGTCTTGTGTTTTCGGTTTGTTTCTCCCACAGATTAACCCTGTGATGGGACTCCTTGATGAACACAGCTATGTCATTAAGTAAATTAAAGAGTGATCCACTTTCAATGACACTTTGTGTTGTGTCAGCAATCACAAGATTAAGTATGTGTGCATAGCACCACACATGCACATGAGTTGGAGACTGGGCAGTCATAAGTGCTGAAAAGCCTTTGTACTGGCCCTGCATATTTGAAGCACCATCTGTTGCATTCCCAATGCACATGGCCTTGTCTAGATTCAGATGCTCTAAAACTCCGGAAAGCAAGTTTACAAAGTACTGCCCCGTGGATGCTTCGCACCTCACTATGGAGACAAGCCTCTCCTGCACAGACTCAGTAACATACCTGATGATTACTGAACACTGATCATAACCTGTGATGTCTTGGGTTGTGTCTAGCTGAACAGAAAACATCCCAGCTTTCTGGACATCACTGGCGATGGTCTCTTGAAGGAGATGGCCAAGTGCATCAATCACTGAGTTGACAGTTGTTTTGGAGAGTAGGGTGATGAGAGATCCTCTACCTCTTGATCCACTGGTCTGATGCAACTTCTTGCTTTTTTCAATGCAGTCATTCAAATGTTCTCCAAGGCACATATCATACTTGCCTAATAACACAATCAGTTCCAGAAAGTTACCATGATCGATGGTGTTATCACCTAAAGTGTATGCAGCCTCATTCTCCACATGCCTATAGCTGAGTCCCCTCTTCCCAAGTACTTTGATCACATCCACTATACGCTCTAAAACTTGCCGTCTCTTTTTCACTTGTGCTCTGTGAGCTGACAACTGACTGCCAGCAAACAAGCTCCTGATGTTGCCTTTTGAGCACCTTAAGAAAAAAGCTTCAGCACAGGTCTGGTGTGTAGTGCTCTTTTCATGCTCCTCTGTGCGCAGATGTATATGTCGCCAGTCACTCATGCCTGTTATAAATGTGCTGGTGTCAGTCAGCCTTGCAAATGCCAGACACACAAAGCAGAACAATAAATGGCGTTCTTTGCAATAAGTAAGCCACTTCCTGTTGGTGCCATCTTTACAGCTGAACACCCTCATCACAACTGCACTGCTACTGTTCTGCTGTGGGTGGTAATCTAAGAAGGCCTGTAATATGGCAGGTTCAGGGCGAGCAAAGTCATCGATGCCCTGGCTCTCACTCTCCTGCTCTTCCATCTCTCTCTCTTGCTCTTCCATCTCTCTCTTGCTCCATCTCTCTCTCTTGCTCCATCTCTCTCTCTTGCTCTTCCATCTCTCTCTCTTGCTCTTCCATCTCTCTCTCTTGCTCTTCTCTCTCTCCTGCTCTTCCATCTCTCTCTCCTGCTCTTCCATCTCTCTCTCCTGCTCTTCCATCTCTCTCTCTTGCTCTTCTCTCTCTCCTGCTCTTCCATCTCTCTCTCCTGCTCTTCCATCTCTCTCTCCTGCTCTTCCATCTCTCTCTCTTGCTCTTCCATCTCTCTCTCCTGCTCTTCCATCTCTCTCTCTTGCTCTTCCATCTCTCTCTCTTGCTCTTCCATCTCTCTCTCTTGCTCTTCCATCTCTCTCTCCTGCTCTTCCATCTCTCTCTCTCCTGCTCTTCCATCTCTCTCTCTCTCTTGCTCTTCCATCTCTCTCTCTTGCTCTTCCATCTCTCTCTCTCTTGCTCCATCTCTCTCTCTTGCTCTTCTCTCTCTCCTGCTCTTCCATCTCTCTCTCCTGCTCTTCCATCTCTCTCTCTTGCTCTTCTCTCTCTCCTGCTCTTCCATCTCTCTCTCCTGCTCTTCCATCTCTCTCTCCTGCTCTTCCATCTCTCTCTCTCCTGCTCTTCCATCTCTCTCTCTCTCTTGCTCTTCCATCTCTCTCTCCTGCTCTTCCATCTCTCTCTCTCCTGCTCTTCCATCTCTCTCTCTCTCTTGCTCTTCCATCTCTCTCTCTCTTGCTCCATCTCTCTCTCTTGCTCCATCTCTCTCTCTTGCTCTTCCATCTCTCTCTCTTGCTCTTCCATCTCTCTCTCTCCTGCTCTTCCATCTCTCTCTCTCTCTTGCTCTTCCATCTCTCTCTCTCTTGCTCTTCCATCTCTCTCTCTCTTGCTCTTCCATCTCTCTCTCTTGCTCCATCTCTCTCTCTCTTGCTCCATCTCTCTCTCTTGCTCTTCCATCTCTCTCTCCTGCTCTTCCATCTCTCTCTCTTGCCCTTCCATCTCTCTCTCTTGCCCTTCCATCTCTCTCTCTTGCTCTTCCATCTCTCTCTCCTGCTCTTCCATCTCTCTCTCTCCTGCTCTTCCATCTCTCTCTCTTGCCCTTCCATCTCTCTCTCTTGCCCTTCCATCTCTCTCTCTTGCTCTTCCATCTCTCTCTCTTGCTCTTCCATCTCTCTCTCTCTCTTGCTCTTCCATCTCTCTCTCTTGCTCTTCCATCTCTCTCTCTTGCTCCATCTCTCTCTCTTGCCCTTCCATCTCTCTCTCTTGCCCTTCCATCTCTCTCTCTTGCCCTTCCATCTCTCTCTCTTGCCCTTCCATCTCTCTCTCTTGCTCTTCCATCTCTCTCTCTCTCTTGCTCTTCCATCTCTCTCTCTTGCTCTTCCATCTCTCTCTCTCCTGCTCTTCCATCTCTCTCTCTCCTGCTCTTCCATCTCTCTCTCCTGCTCTTCCATCTCTCTCTCTTGCCCTTCCATCTCTCTCTCTCTCTTGCTCTTCCATCTCTCTCTCTCTCTTGCTCTTCCATCTCTCTCTCTTGCTCTTCCATCTCTCTCTCTTGCTCCATCTCTCTCTGCTGCTCTTCTGTCTCCTCTGTCACAGACTTCTCCACTTTTGATGATAAATCAGCCTGGTGCAACATGTAAGGATTGGCACAATTTGTTAAGACTTTGAGAAGTTTGAGAAACTAACCTTAAGCATAAAATAAAATTTACTATCAGTAACTTCATAGCACCCGCCCAGCAGTATATAAACTCCGTCATGCTAGTTACGCTGTACGAGTTATTCTAAGCGACTGTATAAAGTCACCACAACGAAAACAAACTACAACTAAAATTAGTTTATATCTGACACAGATAGACAGCAGGTCATAACTTCTTACCTGAAGTTCAGTTCCTCTGCCACTATGACTGGCGGCCGCCTCGGGTCTCTCCTCCTCCTGCCTCCCCTTTCCTTCATCCACCTGCTGGCCTCCACCACTTGCTGATCTTGCTAAATCTATGGAAGCTATGCCATAGCTACCACCAAACAATTCAGTAATTTTCACACATTTGGCAGCGTCTGCCTGAAGGGCTTGTTTCTTTTTGGCCCTAATTTTTTCGGCACCTCCTTTCCTTTTTTTGTTCTCCATTTTCTTTAGTTCGTCTATAAGATTGCTAAACATGGGGGAGGGTGCATCCGACCTCCTCGGCTGTAATTGGTCCAGCCCAGAGTCGATCATGACCAATTGGCCAATCCAACACCTTTCATTGTTTATACCCTTCCCAAAAAAAAAAACAAAACAAAAAAAAAAAACGGTCGGCCCATAAAAACAAAAAATCGCCAGCGGCCCACCGGGCAAGTGCCCGGTATGCCCGATGGCCAGTCCAGCTATGAGGGCAGGGCTGTGTTGGTCTGAGACTGTAGACATTAAAAAGTCCACAGGAGAGATGGTAGCTGATTAAACAAGTGTCATGAGATAATAACAAAATGCAAAGATTGGTGACAGCGCTTGGAACCATAAGGCAACAAAAAACTGTGAGAAATAATTTAGGCTCTGCCTGTGAATCACTCTTTGCTTCTCTTCTTCCATCCCATCATTTCATATATCACTCTGCACTTGCTGTCTATGTGAGAACAAGGCACAACTTGCTATTGCAATAAACTATAATCTAATTATCCACACCTAACAACTCTTACACTTAATCTATAATAAAATGATGACAGAAAAATGTTATAGCCCTGCCTTTAGTAGCCTCACACAGCTCCTGCTGTTTCCTCCTCATGTCCTTACCAGCCATGTCTGCACAATGTTATATCATGAGTAATATTTTTTTTAAAAATCCATCTAAATAAAACACACACATGCACGCACACACAGTGACATTTTAGACCTTCTTCAGAATACTGTATATACTATGGGCATCATGGTGCTGATCCAGAATCCTTACATTATTATTTATTACTAGAGCTACAATAATAAAGCAATGAGGAGGGGGAAGTAATAAATATGAAATAATGTCATTATGATGATTCCATTTGTTTCACTATCCACTCTGTGCAGGGCAAAGCTTATTACATGTTTAAACAGATACAATCATTTTACTGCTGTAACATCCAACTTTTGTCTTATTTAAAATATAAATCTAATATAATCTGCTTCTTAATGTATGTTCTTTAAAATACAGCGTGTGTTTTTAATATATTATAATTATAATAATGCATTATTATGTGGATATGCATATTAGATCGTTTTTTAGTGAAATATAATCCCCCCAGAAAGGCAGGAAAAGCCCGGAAACTTACTTTAAAACTAAATATGTTCCCTAAAACGGTGACAGAGCTACAGATCCATGACAGCCTTACACAGGTAGCCAGCAGCTGTGACCAGCACTACCTGTGCAGTTAATAAAAGCACAGGTAATGTTTGTCGCGCTGTTGCACACACAGCACGCTCGTTTGTTTCAGTTCGTCAGTAGCAACAAGACAGCTTACCAACGTGTACGTAATAAGCTAATACTCCTGGGTGCTACACACTACAGTGTGCGCTGTACACCTACTTACTGGTTTTGTCGCATCAGTCTGTGTCTCTGAGTTAACTTGTGTTTCTCCTACAGCTCCGGACCGCAACAAATGCGCGTGCTCTTTGTGAGCTCGTTCCCGGCTCGTAACCAGCGCGTTCTGCCGTCAAGGGCGATCATTGGTTAAATGTGATCATGTGACTGATGCAAGCCAGATCCTTTTATTTAGCAAAACTGTGATTAATAGTTAAATATTATTATTTTAGGGGCACAGACAGGACTCCGCACACACACACACACACACACACACACACACACACACACACACACACACACACACACATTAAAAAATAATAATAATAATTAAAAAAAAAAAAGTTGCCTCAACAAAAGGGCACCTTGGGCACCATCAGGAAAGGGGCGGGTGCTCAAGCCCCTGTAGCCCCCCCCCCCCCCTCTGTACGTTCCTGCTGTTAGGTTAATTGTGCTGATCCTCGGGTTGGGGGATTTGTGTTTGTACTGGAGCGCAAAATTCAAACCAATGGAAGATGGACAACAAAAGTTCAAAGCCATCAGGTGCTCAGGTTAGAAAAAAGAGAAAAGATGCAGGTAAGCAGACGTGTGATTGGATAATGGCAGCTCATCCTGAACCAATCAGACTAAACTCCAAACAATACATTATGTTACAGATTTTAATATTAATTAGTCATTGTTACTTGTTGATTTGTCCTTTTCTCATTGTGTGACGAATTATGACGACTGTTTGGTAGCTGTTATTGTCTCTCTCTCTCTCTTCATGTGTGTTTCTCTGGTGAAACAATAGTTTTGTGTTAATGTTAGGGCTGCACGATTTTGCATAAAATGAGAATCACGATTTTTTGGCTTAGAATTGAGATCATGATTCTCTCATAACAACAAATAAACATAAAAACAACAAATGTCTCACGTTTTGTTGTTGCAGCAAAATGTTGTCTTGCTTGAAATTCCGTCTCCACCGTTGCTCGACGCTGCGTGTACAGAGCAGGTAGTGCAACAATAGAAAAATAGTTGCGGGACGGCACTGTGTAGCGTTTGTCTAGGGTGTTGATCGTTTTCCTAAATCCCTCGTTTTGCACAGTGTTGATGGGAGCCATATTGTCAATCCTCAAGGATTGACGTACGCACGATGTAGTTATAAAACAGGGTTTATTCTGGTCTTGGCAACCCGTGAGAACTGCTCACGGACAAAACAATAAAACAAAAACATCACATCAAAATGCGCTCTTGTACGTAGTGTCAATCAATCAAAAAAATCCTTAATTACAGAAAATAAACCATTTAAAATACACAAACCTCGTGAGCTGACATCCAGGAGGTGCTAAATAGAGCTTTATGGCCTTATTGCCTTATCTTCCATCTTCTTCGTCAATTATTTTCACTCTTTAAACAATATTTTCTCCATGTGTGGAGCTAACTGTGAGTTGCAGCATGCAGACACCATGTGTGCTAGCAAAAGAAAAGTGGCTGGGTGGAGACCCAAACAGCAAAACTGTACCCTACACAGTTCACCACCAGAGGGTGCAAAGGAACAAAATCCAGACATACAGCTTAACAAATATCAAATGCAACAAACATCAAATGCAAAAGACCGTTACACTCCCACCAATCACTTGTGATTAAAAAGAATAAAGTATTGCCTATGAACTAATGAACGGCTTTTGAATGAACTATCGTGAATTATCCTTTAAGCAGAGTGCGGTGGAGAATCGTCTTCCGCTTCCATCAGAATGACTGTCTTCTGAATGGGTCTTTCCAGGTGCACAGGTTTGGAGTTACGTTTTCCTGCTCTATCCAGGGTTGGATCACTCAGCAGCAATTTCACCTTCCTCACTTTTCCATCCTTTCCAGGATACACTTCAATGATCCTTGCCAACTTCCACTGGTTGCGTGGAGTTATCTCATCCTTCAGGAGGACAACATCATTGATCTTAGCATTTCTGTGCTCTTTGGTCCACTTCTGTCTTCCTTGAAGATTTAACAAATACTCCTTTTTCCACCTTGTCCAGAAAGTGTTGGCAAGTAGTTGAACACGACGCCACCTCTTACGGAGATAAAGATCTTCTTTCGCAAACCTTCCTGGAGGTGGAGAGATGATTGTGGACTTCATGGTTAGTATGTGATTCGGTGTTAAAGGTTCTGGGTTTGATGGATCACATAGTTGGTCAGTAGTCAATGGTCTGCTATTAATCACTGCCATGACTTCATACAGGAATGTCCTCAGAGAGGAGCTGTCGAGTTGTTTGGCTGATTGTTCCAGAATGGACATGAGAACACTTCTTATGGTGCGAATTTGTCTTTCCCAGACACAACCCATATGACTAGATGCTGGGGTGTACATGAGAAACTCACAGTCCAGTTTCCCTAGCTTGGCTTGATCCATTTCCTTAAATGCTCCAATAAACTCATTTCTAGTGCCGACAAAATTCGTGCCTTGATCACATCTTATCTGACGAACTGTACCTCTGATGGCCATGAATGCACGTAATGAGTTGATGAGGGAATCTGTAGAGAGATCGTCAAGCATTTCAAGATGCACTGCTCTGGAGCACATGCAAGTGATTAGCAAGCCATAACGCTTTAGCTCCTTGCGGCCTTCTTTGACATAAAAAGGACCAAAGCAGTCCATCCCACAGTAGGTGAATGGCGGTGTGGTCTCCATCCGATCCTCTGGGAGGTCTGCCATCTTCTGCTGCTCTGTGCGCCTTCTGAACCTTCTGCATTTTACACATTTATAGATGTAAGATGACACGATCTTGCTGCATCCAAGAATCCAGAATCTGTTAGCTCGAAGTTTGAGCAAAGGCTGTTTCTTGAACCATCTTTATGATTGTTAACTCTGCTTCCTTTCTCTCTTGTTACACTACTGATGTCGTGTGATCTACTCTTGTGATCCTTTGCTTCTTTCACATAGCGCTTGAGTCTAGCAACTGCCTTAATCATCCTCGACCAGTCGGAAAACTTGTGTAAGCGATCTAACAGTGACCTTTGTTCCTCCCCTTGTATCTTGTGGACTTGAACCTTCTTAACCTCCGGGTCACTGGTTGATAACTCTCCCACCTTAATTTCCCCACTGGGTATGATCTTCTGCCAAAGGAGGTCTGGGCCTTTGAACCAGTTTGATGCTACAAGTTGTTCTGCTGTGAGACCTCTTGAGGCGTGGTCTGCCGGATTATCTTCGGAAGTTACATACCTCCATTGGGTTGAATCTGTGCTTTGTTTGATGCGTTCCACTCGGTTTGCAACAAACACATGAAATCTTCTGGCTTCATTGCTGACATATCCGAGTACCACCTTCGAGTCAGTCCAATACCTTTCTTCTGAAATTTCCATTTCCAATTCCTTTTTCAGCATGTCACCAGTGCGCACAGCAACAACGGCCGCCGACAACTCAAGCCGAGGTATAGTTGTGACTTTGGTTGGTGGAACTCTTGATCTTCCCATCACCAATGAGCAGTGGACTTCACCAGTTGTGCTTACTGCTCTGAGGTAAGTGCACATTCCATATCCAGATGCACTTGCATCAGAAAAATGATGAAGTTCGTAGTGCTGTGCCTTGAAGGTCGAAGGAATGTAGCATCTGTGAACCTTTACGTCTGCAAGGTTTCCCAGGTCACGCAACCAATACTCCCACTGAGGTCGAAGTCTGTCAGGTAAGTTATCATCCTGGCTGAGTTTATCTCGACACATTTGTTGCAAAATCTGCTTTCCCAGCAGAATGAAAGGTGACACAAACCCAAGTGGATTGAACACAGAGGCGACTGTGGCCAATACTCCTCTTCTGGTGAGTGGTTTGTCCTTAACAACTACTCTGAACTGAAATTGATCTGATGCCACACACCATTGTACGCCAAGTGCTCTTTCCATGTGTACTTCACCGAGTGCCATATCTAGCTCTTTGGGAGCTGCAGCGCATTCTTCTTTCGGAAGCGAAGCTAGAACTTTGGTGCTGTTTGAGATGAACTTGTGCAACCGAAGTTTGCCCATGCTGCAGAGTTTGCGTGCTTCATTAACCAGCTGTATTGCCTGATCTTCAGTGTCAACACTTGCTAGTCCGTCATCAACATAGAAGTTGGTTTTGATGAACTTGATGGTTTCTTCATTAAAACTTCCTTCCCCTTCAGCTGCAAGATGCTTGAGGCCATAGTTGGCACAACCTGGAGAAGATGCTGCTCCAAATAGGTGTACCTTCATCCTGTAGACAGTGAATGGAGTTTCAAGGTCACCGTTCTCCCACCACAAGAACCGTAGGTAATCTTGGTCACAAGCATGCACATGGAATTGGTGGAACATGCGTTCGATGTCACACATGAAAGCCACTGGGCCTCTTCGGAAGCGACACAAGACTCCGAGCAAGGTGTTTGTTAGCTCTGGACCAGTGAGGAGATGGTCATTTAAGGAAGCGCCTTGGAACTTGGCAGAGGCATCAAAGACGACACGAATCTTTCCGGGTTTTTGTGGATGATACACACCATGATGTGGGATGTACCATACTGGTGTCTTGTCAATGTCTTGCTCTGTGACCTTTTCAGCATCTCCATGGGCTAAGATGTCATTCATGAATTTCTTATAGTCCATGTAGTACTGCTTGTTACTCTTGAGCCTTTTTTCTAAACATTTGAGGTGATGAATAGCACATACCTTGTTGTTTGGCAGGTTCGGCCTTTCACTCTTTTTTTTTTTTTTTTTTTCTAAATGACATCAGAAACAGCAGTATGCGACATTACGTGATGGCAGAGCTTCAGTTCATCCTTTGTCATTTTTTTTTTTTTTTTTTTTTTTTTTTTTCTCGGCCTTTCACTCTTAAATGGGAGTGGCATTTCAAAATGACCATCCTCCTTGTGCCTAATGCCGGCCTTCATCTTTGTTAAAAATTTGAGATCTTCTTGAGAGACCTTTGTGTCTTCTGGTACTTTCTCAACAAAGTCAGACTTCAACATCTTTAGGACCTCTGTGGGAGAGATCATTTCCTTTATTTGAGTTCTGTAGACATAGTGAACCTTGTTGGTGAGATTTAAAGAGGGATTAATGTCAGGCACCACTTCCTTCACAATGACTTGGTGACTTATTCCGAAGGCGTCTCCATAATCGAGACATGGATTGCCATAACCCACAATACTCCATCCCAGATCAGTTCTTTGCACAAACGGCTGATTTTCCTTTCCAGACACAACCTCACAAGGAACAAGTGCTTGGGGGCAGTTGTACCCAATCAGCAGACCAACATCACAGCTTTGTAGTGGAGCGATCTCACTTGCAATGCAGTCAAGATGAGACCATGCCTTAGCTGTTGCAGGCGATGGAATGTGATCTCGGTTTGCGGGAATAAAGTCTCTGGCATACGTCACTGGTAGGGAAATGGTCTTATTTGAGTAGAACCCTCTGACTTGTAGACCTGAGAACTTGCGACAGGACACAACTGTGTTTCTTGAAGACATAGTAGTGAGCTTTAGCTGAGTCGATTCACCTTTGATATGCAGAGCTTGTGCCGTTTCTTCAAGAATAAAGGTCGTATCGCTCTGTGTATCAAGGAGCACGTACACAAGAATTTCATGCGCTGGCTCACCTTTGGTTGACACCCATACTGGAATAATGGAAGATGTGTGAGTGTCGTCAACATTCTGTGTGACTCTGTTAGAAGTCGCTTCACTTGTTGTTGGTGTGACACTGTTGTCTTGTGAGACATCTGCGTTCGTTTGTCTTGTCCTGTCACTGTTCTTGTGTGGATTTCTCCTTGTTCTGTCTTCCTTCGTGCGATTGTCATGAAGACATGTTGGATGTCTTTTATTACATGTGTCACAGGTTTCTCTCCCTTCGCAATCCTTGGAGCGATGACCAGAGTTCAGACAGCCAAAACATAACTTCTTGTCTTGAACAAACTTTGGTCTCTCAACAATGCTCTCATTTATGAACCTTCTACACTTAAGTAGGCTGTGACTCAACCTTTCACAGTACACACAACTAGCACTAACAGTCCTATCATTTGAGTTAGTTGCTAGCACCTTTGCTCCATTGCCTCTGTTCCTTGTTGTTTTTGCCCCTTCAGTTTCACTTGGCTTCAGAGCAAAGAGAGATGTTATGGGATTACAGGCAATTTTGGCTTCCCGTGAGATGAAATCTACGAATTGGCTGAAGCTTGGAAAGGTGTGAGTCTCTTCTTGCACTTCTGTAACCTTTCTGTTCCACCTTGAAGTAAGCCAATCTGGAAGTTTTGCGAGCATTTTTTGGTTTTCATTGCAGTCATTGAGCACTTCAAGCCCCTTCATTTGCGACATGGCTGTCTTACAGCAGCAAAGGAAGTCAGCAAATGCTTGAAGTTCCATACTGCCTTTAGAGCTTATCTTAGGCCATGCGTCAAGTTTGTCTCTGAAGGCCTTTGCTACGAGGAAGGGATTTCCATACCTCTCTACGAGAACTGTCCATGCTGCATAGTATGCAGACTCTGTGCCAAGCGGGAAGTAGCCTTCTATTGCCTTCCTTGCAGGTCCACTTACATATTTCCTCAGATAATAAGTCTTCTCTTCAGTTGGTATATTTTTCCTGTCAATCAGAGTCTGAAAGGAAATTTTCCAATCATTATATCTGATAGGGTCGCCACTGAATATTGTTGGCTCTGGTACCGGAAGACGACTTGCATTAAGAGACACTGCAAATGCTTTGACCAGATCTTCTGTGTTCACCTCTTGGTGCGGTGTCACATTTCGTGGCGAGGAACACCGTTTCATATGCTGGTCATTGTTTTCAGACTTGACTTCATTTTTATCAGATCTGTGGTGAAGTAGGTTGTATATTTCTTCATCTGAACATTCACTTTGTTCATACACTCGCTGTCGAGCCTTTGCTGCATTCAGCTTTTTTACAGTCTCAAGTCGCTCTACTTCTCTGCGCTTAGCTTCTAGAGCCTTTTGTCTTTGTGCTATTTCTGCTTCTTGCCTTTCAATTTCCTTCATATGGATTTCTTGTTCAAGCAGAACTTGGAGAGCAGCCTCATTTGCTGCAACTTCAGCAGCTGCATCTTGTCTTTTAGCCGAGAGCCGGCTGGAGTGTCTAGAGGAAACCCTCGAATGAGAAGAGAGCTTAGTGTGGTGTGACTTAACACTCATCCTGTCTGAGGCTTCTAACTTAGGCATAGACTCAGTCTCCTTCCATTTTTCATCCCTTTGACTTTTCACATCTGAGGCTACGTATTTAGATGAAGACTCAGTGTCCTTCCAAAGTTCTTCATCTCTTTGAACCTCCGCATTACTTGGGCTTGGACACTTTCTTACAGATTCGATAATTGTCTTTGTTATGGCTTCACACGTATCCATCCTTCGTCTTGTGTCACTATCTGGAGATTCAATACGTCTCAAGTCATCATAGGCTGCATTCACATCCTTAGAAACACTCAAAACCTTGGAAACATGTTCTTGTAGCAGATCCTTTGAGCATTGACCATCTATAGCTCCTTTGGCATTCTTAATGACAACCTTCCACTTCTCATAGCGCACACTGAAACGATGTGCAGCCTTCTTTATGTGCTCACCGTACAGTTCTTTGCCCTTTTCCGTCAATGTACGGACTCGTTGGCTCTGTCGTGCTCTTTGTGAGGTAGTAGAAACATCATCAGCTGTGCCTTCAACTGCTTGTAGTTGCTCATCTGCAGAAAGTTGTTCCACATCACCCTTTTCGCTGACTTCTGGATTAGCCTCAAACTCTGCCATTGTTGGAGGGGTTTGGGTTTTTTGTGTATCTTACTTAGCCTTAATGTAAAGGTGCAGCAGCTTAAATTTGATTTGTTAGTTGAGGAGCAAATGAATATTAATCTTCATTTACTGTTACAACTTTAAAGCACAGTAATTACTATTACTCCTTAAACATCACTTAACATGTATACTTAACTCACATTACATCTCTTCTCCAAGCCAGTAATACTGTTTCTTACAGCAACTGCTGAAGCCCACCATATGCACGATGCACAGGTTACTCATCACAACATTAACTTAACACTGTATGAATATCAGTCACTTGAACAGCAGAAATGTAAACAATGAGAAGGAAAGAAAAAAGAAGAAATATTTCAGTCCTTTGTTTATTTATAAAAGGAAACTTATCTTAATTAATTTTACAGTCCTTTTCCTTTTTATTTCTCTTTCTTGTGGTTAATTATATTGAGTCCTTTAACTGAGGCAACACTTATTTTCGGGGCACCTGAATTTCCTGCGGGGCTGCGTCCTTCATCTACCCGTGCAGAGCGGAGTTCTCACTGTAGCACCCTCAAGGATTGACGTACGCACGATGTAGTTATAAAACAGGGTTTATTCTGGTCTTGGCAACCCGTGAGAACTGCTCACGGACAAAACAATAAAACAAAAACATCACATCAAAATGCGCTCTTGTACATAGTGTCAATCAATCAAAAAAATCCTTAATTACAGAAAATAAACCATTTAAAATACACAAACCTCGTGAGCTGACATCCAGGAAGTGCTAAATAGAGCTTTATGGCCTTATTGCCTTATCTTCCATCTTCTTCGTCAATTATTTTCACTCTTTAAACAATATTTTCTCCATGTGTGGAGCTAACTGTGAGTTGCAGCATGCAGACACCATGTGCGCTAGCAAAAGAAAAGTTGCTGGGTGGAGACCCAAACAGCAAAGCTGTACCCTGCACAGTTCACCACCAGAGGGCGCAAAGGAACAAAATCCAGACATACAGCTTAACAAATATCAAATGCAACAAACATCAAATGCAAAAGACCGTTACACATATCTTTGGTCAGGTGATAAGTGATAGCCTCCGTGATGTCTTTGTGCCTGCGGGAGTTTGACGTGTATAGGGAAGCGCTGTATAAGGTTCCCGTTATTGATGTTTGGGTGGTTGACCCGGACGGATTTTCTCCTGTCACTTTCTCGTCATCCCTGACGTGCTCTCCGTTGTTTTTTCCCTGCTAATTTTAGCATCACACGGCACAGCTTCTGTATCACGTGGTATAAGGCTCCGCCCTTGTCATTTGTTGAGTAGGAAGAGTGAGCGCTTGTTTTCATGCAGAGTACGTCCCGGATCAAAATGTGAAGTTTTACAAATCACCACTTCTTTAGTTAATATCATTTCAGTCTCAGACAATCTCGTTTCTCTTACAGAGGTTGAATGCACCTTCTGCGGATGGCGGTACCACACAGTGTGCGTGGACTTCCCCTGCACAGAAGGCAACTACAAATGCTGTGAATGCTAAATAAACAGAAACAAATGATCCCTGTTGTCTTTGCTTGATGATTGGTTTGAGTCTTGACAATCCACATTGCTGGCGTTGCATCTTTCAATGCCAGCAATGGCAGGTATCAGTGCTCAAACCTTTTGTGTTTGTTTCCAACAAGTTGCCCACCTCGGGAAACAAAAATGTGTTCTTTTACTTGTCAGATGAACATATGAGACACTTTGACTCTTCAGTGCAGTGTGGAGCCTAACAAAGATCTGTTTTGTGTCCCAGCTGATCAGCAGGAGGAGGAGAGTCTGACGGAGCAGCAGAGGAACATTTTCAGCTACTTGGACTCAGCTCAGCCACTACAGAGGAAACAATGAGCTCAACACAGAAGGTGACAGACAGAGCAGGACCATATGACCAAAGATATTTATCACCATATACATTTGAACATTTGCCATAACGATGTAGCTGACGATAGAATTGACACCAGACAAAATACTTTACAGCTGCACAACTTTATTAAAAACCCATCAATGTATTTTCACTGAAACAAGCAGCTGTTGTTTATGTGCATTAAAGTTATATAAAAATGTAACAGTGCAAATGCAAATTCCTCGCTGACAGTTTAACCAAAAGGCGTTTCCAGTGGAAACTGGCCGACACATCCTGAGCATAACCATGTATAATATCCACTAAACTTCAGAAGAGGTTATACAGTCGTGGCCAAAAGGTTTGAGAATTGCATAAATATTGGAACCTGGAGAAGTTGCTGCTTAAGTTTTTATAATAGCATTTTGCCTGCACTCCAGAATGTTATGAGGAGTGATCAGATGAACTGCATCGTCCTTCTTTGCCATGAAAACGAACTTAATCCCCAAAAAGCCTTACCGCTGCATTTCATTGCTGTCATCAAAGGACCTGCTGAGACCATTTCAGTGATCGTCTTCTTAACTCAGGTGAGAATGTTGGCGAGCACGAGGCTGGAGATCATCATGGCTGTATCCCGATTCAGGTTCTGCAGCTTTAAAGTCCTCAAGGGCCACGTACTCAAAGACCGCTAAGGCCGAAGTGCGAGGCTCGTAGGCTCGTGAAATGGGACGTCTAGCCTCCGTCGCGCTGCCCAGGTTGCCTAGCAACCATGATACTAACAGCTGGAAACGTTTCATACAGCTTTGTTTGACAGAAATGAAGGAGAACATATTTAGTTCATTTGTTTCTACATGAGCTCTGTGTGATTTGATGAGTATCTGAGGCTGAGACCACAGGACTGTGAAACATGATTGTTGGGCTTCATTTCTGTGCTGAACAGTCGTTTAAGATTAGCTGTAAATAACAATTAGCTGATGTTGTTCATGAGACTAAAGTCATCTCACTGTGGTAATGTAAATATAATATGGCCAATATTATAGTTATCATATTAATCACTTCACTCACAGACAAGTATCTGTGACAGTGTGTATACAGATGTATCATATATAAGAGACAAATATTGTTCATTTAATATGTTGGTACTAAATGTGGCTGAATGCTTACATATATGTGTAAAAAGCAAATGTAGGAGCTGTGATAACTGTGTCTGATAGAATGAAGAGTAGACTGATATATGAAATATTCCTTTATTGGGTGAGAAAATCAGACCATGTCATAACTGCTGTAAGTCACACAGAATAGATATCAGAGCCTTAAACAGGCTGACGTCTGCTAAATGGGTCAAACTGGGCAGAAAGTCTACAAACACATAACATCCTTATAGAATATGATGTAACACTATAGATCAACTTAGCTCAGAATATATAAAGCATATAAACAGTTACAGCAATATGATGCAACAAACACAGCAGCTACTGATCCAAAATACTCAAAGCTTCATAGAACTGAAACCAACATTTATTTTTAGCTCCATTCTGCTGCTGATACAGACTTTAGGTTTCTGAACATTAAACTTGTTGCTGCCTTTCATAGTGTGTAACTTGAAGGCCCTGAGTACTTTCTCCCACACTGAAAACACTGGGATGATCACATTATTTGAACATTACCTAATAAGACTGATTCAGCACAGACAGTTATGTTAAACTTTCCTAGCAGTCCTTCACAAACAGGGAACAGTCTGTCTATTCTCTCCATCTGTCAGCTGCTGCTGGCTCTTCCTCCTCCTCTTCCTCACACACTGCTGAGTTTGTCCTGGTGGATCATCAGGGCTGCAAAGCCTCACAGATGATGTGCAGCAGTGGCTCCCTCAGTCTGTCCTCACTCTGGACACTTGCAGTCGTCACACATGGAAATCAAATGTGTGATAAGCTGCAGGATTCAAACACAAGTGTAACTTATAAACACATGTTCATACTTTTATTCCACAATCAGAGAGAAAGAAACAGAGAGAGAGTGCAGGACAGACAGACAGGTGACAGTCTCAGGTGTACACACTGCTACACAACAGCACCAGAGAAGCAGGATTTAGTGTTTGTGTTATTACGAGTGTAAACAAGAAGAGTTCCAGATGGTGCAGTGGACACATGTGTGACTGCTGTGATTAAAGCATCTTTCTTTCAGCTTAACGAGTGAACCGTCAGCTCGTTCAAACACACGTTAAAGTGCGTTTGGCTCGACACCAGCGAACAGAGGCAGCAATATAACACAGCTAACATTAACAGTGCAGTGAATCCTGCTTGTGCCGTGATGTTCAGGACTGCAAACCGAGCAGCATCACTGACTTTCAGCTTGTTGTGTTTGTGGATATATGACTGACTTTAATTATCCACAAAATCATCACATTCTCTGTTAGATGAAGGTCGACTATTGAACGGCGTATATTTTAAAGGCTTTAAAACCAAGTTAACGCTGAAAGTACAAACATCACTAATGTCACATAACTCTGCCGACAAGGCATAGCTATGGCTATGAAATGCTCTTTGTGTATCACTTCTTCATTATGAAAGATGTCATTAATGCACTAGTAATGTCTCATCTGGAGTATTGTTCAATCATTTGGTCAGCAGCTAATAAGACAGATCTTAACAGACTTCAGTTAGTCCAGAATAAGGCGTCCAGATTAGTGTGAAGATGTTCATACTATACTAATATTGATAAAATGCATAATAACCTTTCTTGGCTTCCTGTACAGGCTAAAATATTCTATGGCTTACTTGTAGTTCTAAAGAAAGCAATTCTGTTAAACACACCACATTTATTCTGCTCAGCTGCAGTATCCAGATGAAATACATCATCATATTACACAGTTTTCAACAAGCTGCAATTTAGTAAATGCTCGAGTTAAAAGTAACGTTTTGTAAAACTGTTACATTTAGAGCAACTTTTAAGTGGAATAAGTTGCCTTAAAAAATTAGAGAATTATTCAAAACTTCAATGAACACTTAAAAGCCGATTTACAGAGCTTTTAGTTGTTGTAAATATTGTAAGACATGATTTGTTTTTGAAATTTGTGTAATGTGCCTCAATGTTATTGATATTATTATTATTATTATTGATTGCTTATATTTGAACAATTGTGAAACCTCACTGTGGATGTAAGAGTGAAATTATGTGGATATCTTGAATCCACTTTATTGTGTAATATTTTATGTGAGTATTTGACGGAAGACGAGCAACATCTGTTGTGGAAGCTAACGGGGTTCCTTTAGAATAAACAAACATAGGATTTATTATCACTGAATAATTCTGTATAAATCTATACAAATTATAGAAATATGTAATAGGAAACAACAAAATAATCTAAATTATAAAATAATGTGTGTGTGTGTGTGTGTGTGTGTGTGTGTGTGAGTTTGCTTGTGTCAAAATTGGGGACTTCTGTCAGCTCACACACCAGTCAATTGGGGACACCTCTACCTTTGGGGACCAAAACCACCGTCCCCAATTAGATTTACCTCTAACAACGTTCAGCATGCTCTAAAACATATTTTAATCCAAAAATCTCAGCTGTCCCCAAAAGTGACATTTTTTAGATTTTTTGTGTATGTGTATGACATTGCCCCCAAAAATTTTTGCAATCTGTGTATAACTCTATGTTGCCCCTAGTGGAAGTGTGTGAAATTGCAAGAATTTCCACTGTCCCCAAAAGTGACATATCTTGGATTTTTTTGTGTGTGTATTACCTCTCCCTAACCCTTATATTATTATAGTGTAAGATTTCTTTTAATATACTGATCTTTTTTGAAGATCATATTCAACATTCTTTTGTATGAATGGTTTTATATAAACAAACATTTGTTCTCTTGACTGAATAATAGAAATCAGTAGACTATTTAGGAGATTATATTTTCAAAGGGTAAAGAAGACACTAGAAAATACAAAAGAGTCATATTTCACGTAATTATGATATAAATAGTTTTAATATTTTTTAAAGAATTATTTGGCATGATGTGAAGCAGATGCATGAAATAATGGAGCACTTTAGGTTCATATTTGCTTTCTGAACTGCAGCTTGACATAAATTACTCTAAATTCTTGATACTTTTATTGCAAAATATTTAAGATATTTCTTGAATTTCTGTTGGATGGTGCAGGGATCCAAAATTTGGTGAAACAGCTGAGCTAAATTTCAATTTCAATGTTAATACCTTTTAGGCAGTATGTAAAATACTGCCTAAAAGGCATAAAAAGTCACAAGCATATGGCATAAAACTTAATTCTCACCAAAGTTTCTTTAAGAGCTGATCAAAAACTGTGTAAGACAATGGTCATTACATATGGATCATGACAGAAAAAAAATTATATCCTGGATACAAGTGGGAAAGATTAGCTTCTGTAGCATGGTTGACTGGGCCTTAGAGATATGTGCAGAGCTTGACTCAAGTCAAGTTCAAAGTCAGCTTTATTGTGAAAACCCACATGTACAGATGATACACAGGAATTTTAAATTGTAATGCTCCCACGGTCTACAGTGTACAGTGAAAAACTTAAAGATAAAAACAAAACAAAAGTCCTATGTACAACATAATACAATGAACACTAGTGTCATACAATCAGAGTGCTTTTGGGAAAGAGTTCGTGTGCAAGTGGGGGTGGGGCAGTAAGTCAAAGGGCAATGTTTAGAGTTTTGTATGTCTGTCGGGTGGGGGGGCTCAGAGGAAAGAGATGAATGCAGGTCTGGAGTTCGTGTGTGTGTGTGAGAGTGAAGAGGGACAGAGCAGGTACAGCCTAAAGATAGGGGAGGTGAGGTAAGACCTCTATGTCACCATAGGCCTTGATCGCAGCCATAGAGGTGTGTGCAAGCAGCAGCATGTAGAGCAGCTTTAAAGGTATGAAAAGTGATTAAAACTTTTTTAGTTTTTAATACCTATATCTTAAGGGTTCTGCTGACAAGTTTCAGCATTTTCTGTTTGAATGTAAGAAAGTTATTTAGTAATAACTGCTAATACTGGTTTGCTAGATGTGCCCTTGATGATTTGGGGGAAAAAAGACTTGAGCTAATTAGCCCGAAAAAGCTAGCCACATATAAGTTACACATTCAGAGCCGTCTTGGATTAAACATCAAGGGATGTTTGAATGAACCAAACTTTCAATATTTTAGGGGATTTAATTTTTTTTATGCTTTTATGATTCTAAAATAATAAAGGATGTTTATTAGCATCCTTAAGTTTTTCATGTGCAAGCTAACAATGAGGATTATCTTGTTAATTAAGAGAGGCTAATGAAACGGAAAAAATAAATAAGCTTTATAAAGAGGAATATTATGCTATTTGTTTAATTTATTTATTTATTATTCTGAAACAAAGAAACATAAATAAGCTGCAGGATTTTGAATGTCCGCATTTAGGTTAAAGTGGAGTGTATTTGTGTTAGAAACATCCCCAAAAGTCATAAGTATACTGTATGGCATACCTATGACTATAGTCAGATATGTTTTTGTATTGTTTTTTACAAATAGTGTCATGTCCCTTTTTCAGTATAACTCAATACATGAAGTTCGAGAACAATTTATCAGTGATCACCACACTCAAGAGTTATGTTGTAAAATCCTTCATTATGTCAAAGATATGACAATATGGAACAGTTACCAATCAGAATGAGGACTAAGATAAAGCAATCCATCCCCCAAATCATTACACATATCTTAATATATGCAGATGTTTAATAATCCGAGTTCATTGTATTAACCAGTTCCCTAAGGAAAGTTTCTCATTGAATGTCCCCATTTAGGTTAAAGAGGAGTGTATTTGTGTTAGAAACATCCCCAAAAGTCATAAGTATATGGCATACCTATGACTATAGTCGGATATGTTTTTGTATTGTTTTTTACAAATAGTGTCATGTCCCTTTTTCAGTATAACTCCATCCCCCAAATCATTACACATACCTCAACATATGCATATGTTGAGGTATGTGTAATGAGTTCGTTGTATTTACCAGTTCCTTAAGGAAAGTTTCTCATTGAATGTCCCCATTTAGGTTAAAGCGGAGTGTATTTGTGTTAGAAACGTCCCCAAAAGTCATAAGTATATGGCATTCTAATGACTATAGTTGGATATGCTTTGGGATTTTTTTAAAAGATGTTATCATGTTCCTTTTTTCTGTATAAATCTACCTATAAAGTCAACAAACAATTTATCAGTGATCACCTCACTCAAGTAAGGGTTATTGTTGTAAAATCCTTCATTATGTCTAAGATTTGAAAATATGGAACAAATACCAATCAGAATGAGGACTAAGATAAAGCAATCCATCCCCCAAATCATTACACATATCTTAATATATGCAGATGTTTAATAATCAGAGTTCATTGTATTAACCAGTTCCCTAACGAAAGTTTCCCATTGAATGTCCCCATTTAGGTTAAAGCGGAGTGTATTTGTGTTAGAAACGTCCCCAAAAGTCATAAGCATATGGCATACTAATGACTATAGTTGGATATGTTGCGGGATTTTTTTTCTAAAAATAGTATCATGTCCCTTTTTCAGTATAAATCTATCCATGAAGTCTGTAAACAATTTATCAATGATCCCCACACTCAAGCAAGGGTTATGTTGAAAAAAAAAAAACCTTCATTATGTCTAAGATTTAAAAATACAGAACAAATACCAATCAGAATGAGGACTAAGATAAAGAAATCAATCCGAAAAGTAGTTACACATACCTTGACATATGCATGTGTTTAATGATCAGAGTTCATTGTATTAACCAGTTCCCTAAGGAAAGTTTCCAACTGAATGTCCCCATTTAGGTTAAAGAGGAGTGTATTTGTTAGAAATATCCCCAAAAGTCATAAATATACTGTACGGCATACCTATGACTATAGTCAGATATGTTTTTGTATTGTTTTTTACAAATAGTGTCATGTCCCTTTTTCAGTATAACTCAATACATGAAGTTCGAGAACAATTTATCAGTGATCACCACACTCAAGAGTTATGTTGTAAAATCCTTCATTATGTCAAAGATATGAAAATATGGAACAGTTACCAATCAGACTGAGGACTAAGATAAAGCAATCCATCCCCCAAATCATTACACATATCTTAATATATGCAGATGTTTAATAATCCGAGTTCATTGTATTAACCAGTTCCCTAAGGAAAGTTTCCCATTGAATGTCCCCATTTAGGTTAAAGAGGAGTGTATTTGTGTTAGAAACATCCCCAAAAGTCATAAGTATATGGCATACCTATGACTATAGTCGGATATGTTTTTGTATTGTTTTTTAAAAATAGTGTCATGTCCCTTTTTCAGTATAACTCCATACATGAAGTTCGAGAACAATTTATCAGTGATCACCACACTCAAGAGTTATGTTGTAAAATCCTTCATTATGTCAAAGATATGAAAATATGGAACAAATACCAATCAGAAGGAGGATTAAGATAAAGTAATCCATCCCCCAAATCATTACACATACCTCAACATATGCATATGTTGAGGTATGTGTAATGAGTTCGTTGTATTTACCAGTTCCCTAAGGAAAGTTTCTCATTGAATGTCCCCATTTAGGTTAAAGAGGAGTGTATTTGTGTTAGAAACGTCCCCAAAAGTCATAAGTATATGGCATTCTAATGACTATAGTTGGATATGCTTTGGGATTTTTTAAAAGATGTTATCATGTTCCCTTTTTCTGTATAAATCTACCTATAAAGTCAACAAACAATTTATCAGTGATCACCTCACTCAAGTAAGGGTTATTGTTGTAAAATCCTTCATTATGTCTAAGATTTGAAAATATGGAACAAATACCAATCAGAATGAGGACTAAGATAAAGCAATCCATCCCCCAAATCATTACACATATCTTAATATATGCAGATGTTTAATAATCAGAGTTCATTGTATTAACCAGTTCCCTAACGAAAGTTTCCCATTGAATGTCCCCATTTAGGTTAAAGCGGATTGTATTTGTGTTAAAAACGTCCCCAAAGGTCATAAGCATATGGCATACTAATGACTATAGTTGGATATGCTTTGTATTTTTTTTTTTAAATAGTATCATGTCCCTTTTTCAGTATAAATCTATCCATGAAGTCTGTAAACAATTTATCAATGATCCCCACACTCAAGCAAGGGTTATGTTAAAAAAAAAGAACAACCCCTTCATTATGTCTAAGATTTAAAAATACAGAACAAATACCAATCAGAATGAGGACTAAGATAAAGAAATCAATCCGAAAAGTAGTTACACATACCTTAACATATGCATGTGTTTAATGATCAGAGTTCATTGTATTAACCAGTTCCCTAAGGAAAGTTTCCCATTGAATGTCCCCATTTAGGTTAAAGCGGAGTGTATTTGTGTTAAAAACGTCCCCAAAAGTCATAAGCATATGGCATACTAATGACTATAGTTGGATATGCTTTGTATTTTTTTTTTAAATACTATCATGTCCCCTTTTCAGTATAAATCTATTCATGAAGTCTGTAAACAATTTATCAATGATCCCCACAGTCAAGCAAGGGTTATGTAAAAAAAAAAAAAACCCTTCATTATGTCTAAGATTTAAAAATACAGAACAAATACCAATCAGAATGAGGACTAAGATTAAGAAATCAATCCGAAAAGTAGTTACACACACCTTAACATATGCGTGTGTTTAATAATCAGAGTTCATTGTATTTACCAGTTCCCTAAGGAAAGTTTCCCATTGAATGTCCCCATTTAGGTTAAAGAGGAGTGTATTTGTGTTAGAAACATCCCCAAAAGTCATAAGTATATGGCATACCTATGACTATAGTCGGATATGTTTTTGTATTGTTTTTTACAAATAGTGTCATGTCCCTTTTTCAGTATAACTCCATACATGAAGTTCGAGAACAATTTATCAGTGATCACCACACTCAAGAGTTATGTTGTAAAATCCTTCATTATGTCAAAGATATGAAAATATGGAACAAATACCAATCAGACTGAGGACTAAGATAAAGCAATCCATCCCCCAAATCATTACACATATCTTAATATATGCAGATGTTTAATAATCCGAGTTCATTGTATTAACCAGTTCCCTAAGGAAAGTTTCCCATTGAATGTCCCCATTTAGGTTAAAGAGGAGTGTATTTGTGTTAGAAACATCCCCAAAAGTCATAAGTATATGGCATACCTATGACTATAGTCGGATATGTTTTTGTATTGTTTTTTAAAAATAGTGTCATGTCCCTTTTTCAGTATAACTCCATACATGAAGTTCGAGAACAATTTATCAGTGATCACCACACTCAAGAGTTATGTTGTAAAATCCTTCATTATGTCAAAGATATGAAAATATGGAACAAATACCAATCAGAAGGAGGATTAAGATAAAGTAATCCATCCCCCAAATCATTACACATACCTCAACATATGCATATGTTGAGGTATGTGTAATGAGTTCGTTGTATTTACCAGTTCCCTAAGGAAAGTTTCTCATTGAATGTCCCCATTTAGGTTAAAACGGAGTGTATTTGTGTTAGAAACGTCCCCAAAAGTCATAAGTATATGGCATTCTAATGACTATAGTTGGATATGCTTTGGGATTTTTTTAAAAGATGTTATCATGTTCCTTTTTTCTGTATAAATCTACCTATAAAGTCAACAAACAATTTATCAGTGATCTCCTCACTCAAGTAAGGGTTATTGTTGTAAAATCCTTCATTATGTCTAAGATTTGAAAATATGGAACAAATACCAATCAGAATGAGGACTAAGATAAAGCAATCCATCCCCCAAATCATTACACATATCTTAATATATGCAGATGTTTAATAATCAGAGTTCATTGTATTAACCAGTTCCCTAACGAAAGTTTCCCATTGAATGTCCCCATTTAGGTTAAAGCGGAGTGTATTTGTGTTAGAAACGTCCCCAAAAGTCATAAGCATATGGCATACTAATGACTATAGTTGGATATGCTTTGCATTTTTTTTTTTTAAATGCTATCATGTCCCTATTTTCTGTATAAATCTATGCATGAAGTCGGAGAACAATTTATCAATGATTCCCACACTCAAGTAAGGGTTATGTTGTAAAATCCTTCATTATGTCTAAGATTTGAAAATATGGAACAAATACCAATCAGAATGAGGACTAAGATACAGCAATCCATCCTCCAGATCATTACACATACTTTAACACAGGGGTCCCCAATCCCAGTCCACGAGGGCCGGTGTCCCTGCAGGTTTTAGATGTGTCCTTGATCCATCACAGCTGATTTAAATGGATAAATTACCATCTCAACATGTCTTGAATTGTGATTCAGGTGTGTTGACCCAGGGTGAGATCTAAAACCTGCAGGGACACCGGCCCTCGTGGACTGGGATTGGGGACCCATGCTTTAACATGAGCAAATATTTAATAATCAGAGTTCATTGTGTTTACCAGTTCCCTAAGGAAAGTTTCCCATTGAATGTCCCCATTTAGGTTAAAGCGGAGTGTATTTGTGTTAACAACGTCCCCAAAAGTCATAAGTATATGGCATACTAATGACTATAGTTGGATATTTTTCATAATTTTTTTCTAAAAATAGTATCATGTTCTTTTTCAGTATAAATCTATCCATGAAGTCTGTAAACAATTTATCAATGATCCCCACACTCAAGGGTTATGTTAAAAAAAAAAACCTTCACTATGTCTAAGATTTAAAAATACGGAACAAATACCAATCAGAATGAGAACTAAGACAAAGAAATCCATCCGAAAAGTAGTTACACATACCTTAACATATGCAGATGTTTAATAATCAGAGTTTATTGTATTAACTAGTTCCCTAAGGAAAGTTTCCCATTGAATGTCCCCATTTACGTTAAAGCGGAGTGTTTTTGTGTTAGAAACGTCCCCAAAAGTCATAAGAGTCAGGTATACCAATAACTATTGCTGCATATGTTTTTGCAATTTTTAAATGGAGGTATATTTCTGTATTTAGTATTAATCTACCCTTGAGATCAGTGACAAAACCGTTAATGGTCACTGATCGTTAATGACGATCAGTTAATGATCACTGTACTCTGGTACTATATCAATTCAATTTCATTTATGTATATCCTTTTGATTGTCCTCATTCAGGTTAATGCAGTGCATTTTTGTTAGAAATGTCCCCGGAAGTCATAAGAGTCATCTTCTTTGGCAGTTTTTAATTGTCGCTTGTCTATTTGTTATTCATGTTAAATCTACTCGTAACATCAGTGAAAACTAAAATTAAGATATCCATTCTAAAATCGTACAGCTTGTCTTATCACTCACAGATCTTTAATACTGTACTCATTGGTGCCCTGATGTAAAGGATATTTTGATTGCTTCTAATGTAGGTTAAAGTAGTGTGTTTATTAATAATTAAATTAAATCTTTTATGATAGGTTTGGATAGTTTCTGAAAATCAAATGAACTCTTGGTAATTGTGTTCAAATTATCTGTGTTAACAATTCATAGGTGAAATTAGAAATTTCTTTTAGTTTAAATAGAATATAAAAACTAGTTTAACTGTCTAATGTTTGCCTATTTAACTTATGTTTATCTACTCAAGACTAACCAAGCTGAAGCAGCATCATGAGAAATGCCTGAAATGTAAAAAAAAAATTGATCTGCAAAATCCAGATTCCTCAAGCAATGAGATTGAGTCTCTTCTGTCAGGTATGGAGCCAACAAAAACACAATAGAATAAGAAAACGGATCAAGATGAAGACAGGGGACCAGGGACTTCTTCCCAGTGAACATATTTGGAAGCAAAGTTCTTGCCTTACAATTTGCTGGTAACAAACACTCAATAGTACAGATGATTTTTTTTTATCCAAGTTTCTCTGCATTAATGATGTGCATATAAACTCCCAAAACAACACAGTAGTAAAAAATGCAGTCAAAAATTTAAATTGTTCTGTGGCCGAGACATTGGACATAGTTTTGATTTCTTCAAGATAAATAGAGACCTTAATTATTGTTTGGATTATTGTTAGATTGGGTAGTTAACATTACATTGTACTTTGAAGGAATTGCCTTTAAGGGAAGTAATATCCCCAAAACTGACATAAAATAACTTGTGTATGTGTGTATTGCTGAAGACCCAAAAGGGAAGTATGGTCCCCAAAACTGACATAAAATAACTTGTGTATGTGTGTATTGCTGAAGACCCCGAATGGAAGTAAGGTCCCCAAAAGTGGCATAAAATAGTTTGTGTATGTGTGTGTCGCCGAAGACCCCAAATGGAAGTAAGGTCCCCAAAAGTGGCATAATATAGTTTTTTTTATCTGTGTATCGCTGAAGACCCCAAAGGGGACATTAAACATTCCCAGTCCCCAATGGGAAGGTAAAAATACTGTCTGGACAAAAGTTGCTTAAAATGAAAATCTCAAGTGATTTTTTATTTCTGTGGTCTTGGAGGAGTAAAACTGAGTTGCCAGCTTGCTTCTAAACCATACAGAAAGTGGTGTCCCCAAAGGGGGGGAGTTAAGATATGCGACCCCAAACGGGACTTAAGCGAGTATGTGTGTGTGTGTGTGTGTGTGTGTGTGTGTGTGTGTGTGTGTGTGTGCATGATTTTAGTGTTTGAACAGTCATGAATTATCTTTAACAGGAGGTTGGATGTAATGTGTTAGAACTACCAGCAGGTGGGGATAAGAGACCTTTAAGGTGTTTGGTGCCACGCTCCACCTTCAGGTTTAAAACTAGTGTTAATGGAGTTTGAAGGTTGAGTTTGTTCCACGACTGCATTTCACTCACTGCCTCTGTTTGTATCTCTGTCACTGCAGGACCAACATGGAGCCAGAAGTCAGCGCTCTCAGGAGGCCGACAAACCTCACAGAAGAAAGGGAGAGAAAAAACACACCTGTGACGAGTGTGGGAAGGGTTTTACTGTGAGGGCTTCACTAAAACGGCATCAGGTCATCCACACTGGAGAGAGACCGTTCAGCTGTGACTTGTGTGGAAAGTCTTTTTCCAGGAAGGGTTACCTAAAAACACACCAACTCATCCACAGTGGAGTTAAAGCGTACAGCTGTGATCAGTGTGGCAGAGCTTTTACTCACAGTAGCCACTTACAGAGGCATCTAGTTACCCACTCTGGAATTAAGGCATACAGCTGTGACGAGTGTGGAAAGTCTTTTTCCTTGAAGGGTCACCTAAAAGAACACCAACTCATCCACAGTGGAGTTAAAGCGTACAGCTGTGATCAGTGTGGCAGAGCTTTTACTCGCAGTAGAAGCTTACAGAGTCATCTAGTTACCCACTCTGAAATTAAGCCATACAGCTGTGACGAGTGTGGGAAGGGTTTTACTGTGAGGGCTAAACTAAAACGGCATCAGGTCATCCACACTGGAGAGAGACCGTTCAGCTGTGACGAGTGTGGAAAGTCTTTTTCCTTGAAGGGTCACCTAAAAGAACACCAACTCGTCCACAGTGGAGTTAAAGCGTACAGCTGTGATCAGTGTGGCAGAGCTTTTACTCGCAGTAGCCACTTACAGAAGCATCTAGTTACCCACTCTGGAATTAAGCCATACAGCTGTGACGACTGTGGGAAGGGTTTTACTGTGACGGCTTCACTAAAACAGCATCAGGTCATCCACACTGGAGAGAGACCGTTCAGCTGTGACTTGTGTGGAAAGTCTTTTTCCTTCAAGCGTTCCCTAAAAGAACACCAACTCATCCACAGTGGAGTTAAAGCGTACAGCTGTGATCAGTGTAGCAGAGCTTTTACTCAAAGTAGCCACTTACAGAGTCATCTAGTTACCCACTCTGGAATTAAGGCATACAGCTGTGACATCTGTGGAAAAACCTTCAGCCAGAGAGGGTACCGAAATACACACCTACGCATTCACACCAGACATGATGTGTACTGCTGTGAACAGTGTGGCAAATACTTTACAACAGACGCACACTTACAACGACACATGTTTACCCACACTGAGGAGAGACCTTATCAATGTGACCTGTGTGAGAAGACTTTTAAAACTCCACATCACCTGAGACGACACCAACAGATCCACACCAGAAAGAGACTCTACAAGTGCAGCTACTGTGAGGTATGTATTTATATTGTTATCTTGTCATTTTAGCCTGACTGTTTGGAACTACTCTGCTCATTAAACTGTGTTAGCATGTTAGCAATTCTACTGCATGGAAAAGCAGCTCTGAGTGATTATTCAGATTTTCCTTTCAGTTATGATTTTAGTATTACTGTAGTATTATGGTGGTAGTATTGTAGTTATTGCAGCCCAGTAAACTGAGTGTGTTAACTGAAACAGTCAAATGTAGTTGGACGTCTGCAGAGATGCTCTTTATTTCAGGCGACGTTCAGGATACAAATGTTGAAGGACTGACTTACACTGTCTTTGTGTCTTTGTTTAGAAGCAGAGCGACACAGATGGATCCAGTTCTCAACCCTGTCATCACTGTGGTGGTGGGAAAGACTTTCATTGTGACCTCTGTGGAAAAACTTTCAGTCAGCAAAAGACCCTAAAAGTACATCAACGTAGACACACTGGAGACAAACTGAAATACTGCAAAGAATGTGGGAGAAGCTTCACCACATCAAGTGATTTAAAACAACATGAACTGATTCACAGTGGGGTTAAAAAGCACCTCTGTGATCAGTGTGGGTCATCCTTCACCACTGCAGGTCAGCTTAAATCACACAAACGAGTCCACACAGGAGAGAAACCACACAAGTGCAGACACTGTGAGAGAAGCTTCTCACGGTCAGGTAGTCGTAACATTCATGAACGTGCACACATGGAAGGAAACTACAGCTGTGAGCAGTGTGACAAGAGCTTCAGGAATCTCAGTTCATACTCTGCACACAAACGATCCCACGTTACTAATAAACTGTTTCACTGTTACCAATGTGCCCAAACATTCACCTCATTGTCTGCTCTGTGCAAACATCAGCGCGATCACTCAGGGCTGAAATCACTCCCATCACTGGATCACAGTGAATCTGAAGACACAGAAAGATCCTCTGGTTTCTGTGTCAGACTCAAAAAGCTTGAGATCAGGCTCCACAGAGTTCAGATAGAATCTCCTGTAAAAATCTGATGAGGCAGCTGTGAATCAAACTCTTCCCCTAGTTCCATTTTAAGCTTTCAAAACTGTCCTACTGTAGTGTTCATGTCAAGTGGTTAGCTTTCTTTTCATCAGTTGGTTGAAAACTCTGTTTCCTATTATAAAGTTTTTGTTTTAATGTATTTTGATCCACATAAATGTTTTCTTGTTCAGGTTCTTTATGTTATTGAATCTTGCAAATGTTAAATAAAAAATTCAAATGTAAAATATCTTCACTGATGGTACAAATAAACTGTCCTTTCAGCTTTAGCTCCTAATTTATTCATTATTTATGGATGTAGCACAGCAGCCGTCTCTTGATTAACACATGGAGGGCTCGGGATCTGATGGTGTCGTCTCCCTAATTTGCCCACTCAGTAAATCTCACTCATGGCCAAGAAATTGAAATAAACCTTGTTTCCCTGCTGGATAGTGATCCACTGTAACTCTGCTCCTCCTTCCTGTTTAGGATTTCTGTGGCTGAAGTAAAATTCCCTCCATCCATCACTTATCCCAGCTAACCCAAAGTGAAATAAAGTTTTGCTGGTCTTAAAAAAGCGTTACAATAATGGGCATTACCAATGCAAACTGAATGATACAGAAGATGAAAGAAGAGACTTTGATCAGTTAATAAAGCTCATGATCTGGATTCATTGTGGCTGCTACACAGATACTTCTGGGTCACTTCTCTCAGTTAGGAACCTTCCTCACCAAACTGACTGTTGGACCACACCCCTGGTTTCATGAGAAATAGTTTCAGCCATGATTTCTCTTCCTGTATTTCAGAGTAAAGACTGAAGTGACAAATGGAAGCATGTTTAAAAACACAATGTGAGAGAGACGTTGAGGTCCTTAGAAGTTACCCTGGGTTTTTCTGTCACCCTGCTAGATGTTACACACCTTGTTATTGGACTGATTTCTACTGCTGGACTACTCCTGCGGAGAGTAACAATACTCTTACTAATTAGCTCCCTTTCACACCTTTGGGGATATTTATTTCTGTGTTTGCAGCGCTGTGAGCCAGAACAGCGAGAGAAAAATCTGCAACAGCGACGAGCCGAATGCTTACGTGAATCGCAGCAGCTGCACATGTGCTACGCTGAATTAGAGGATATCTTTGCTCTGGATTTCTATTTCTACTTTTTCATTTCTATATGATTCTTCTTGTATCTAAACAAAGATGATTCAATTTGCTAAATGTTGATGGCTCTTCGTGCTCAGGTGTAAATGAGACATAATATTTGCTCTTGGTTTGGTTCTCCTGTACAGAACCTTGCAGTACAACAGAAACCTAAAAACATTATTTGTAGTTGTTATTCTTAGTTGTTCTGCTGCCTAAATACCACAGGGTCTGATTATGAAGTTATTGAGCTGCACATACTTTACGACCTGCTTAAGTTCGAGGTCACAGCGTCTGTAGAGCAGCTGGAACATAATGAAGTCTACAAGGTTAAAGTTTTCTCTTCAGTTATTGTTCTTTCTGCTGCTTGGTTTGATGGATCTGAGAGCTTTTGTTTTTATTATTGTTATTATAATTATCATTAATATTTTACTCTCTAGAAGCTTTAAAATAGTGTTTGTGTTTGAAAAAATTGATTTAAGAATTGAACAGAAACATCTGTCCTTCTGAAAATCGCCCAAAGGCACGGAGACAAAGTCAAAGGATGCAACCTGTAACTTTCTCTTCCTTCATGTCAGGACCATCATCCATGATTTATATAAAATGCATATAGCAACAGTAGCACTTTAGTTTGGACTTTATGATTTCTGTAACTGGAAAATATTATTTTGTTTAAAGACAGAAGTGACCGCATAGTTGCAACATCAAAGGGAAATATTAATTAATTAGCATCAAGTATATTTGTTGCTTAAGCGTTTGCACTATAACTTAAGTAGGATTATAACTTTTAAGGAAGGAAAGATTTCAGATATTTAGTTCACTGTTTCAGTTATTTTATATGAAATTAAAACATTTACGTTGGTCAAACATGATGCTCTAAATCAAGTAAAAGTTTGAAAATAAATGATGTATTTTTAAATGCTGCAACAAATGTTCACAAAAAGTAACTATAATTAAAACCAGTTAAACAAAATCAAATGTTTGAATCATGCTTAACCAAATGCCAGGCTGGAGAGCTGAACCTAAAGTATACGTAGAAAGATTTCAACATGTGAGCAGTTTTTAATGTTTTTATCACATATAAATGTCACAGCAGTGGGTCCTGGCCCAATGCTTTGTGTTTTTGGTTTTCTTTGACTCTTGTTTTTCTTGGTTTTTGTTCTTCTTATTTATCAGGCTCTCAGTAATCTTAGTTCTCCCTCCCTCAGTGTTCATTTCAGCCTGTGTTTAGTTTCTGTTCCCGTGTCCCACGTTTCATCGTTTCATGTCGAGTCAGCCCTGTCTCTCTGTTTCCTGTGTCTCCCCAGTCAGCCCCGCCTCCCTCGGGCACTCATGTGTGATACAGAGTAATAAACCTGACTACATTTGCTACACTCTCTTTATTACCTGTTACTTTAAAATTCATACACTAATTATGTCTGCCCATCTCTCTAATGTGAAGGTCAAAGGTCAACATCCCAGTGGCATAAGAATAATCCCAAAGGGGCAAAGGGAGTGGTTAATTTAGCATATTTAGCATTAAGGGTACAGCAAGGATATACTTTTACTTATTGTGGCAGGGGTGTGGTCTCTGGCCTGCTGCAGTGGAGGCTGGTGGCGGGACGTTGGACGGCACAGGTGAGGGTGATGGAGCTCATGACTCTCCCCTTTATAGTGACGGAGGAGACTGGCGTGGGGGAAGCGTGTAGTGGAGGAAGCCGAGGAGAGAGCTGGTTTCTGGCTACAAAGACGGCGTCAAACCAGAAAAGATTGCTCGTGGTCAAATAATGTGTAATAATAATGAAATAAATAGGCCATTGGGAAAAACGGGATTTTGAAATAAAGACTGACTTTGAAAAAAAGGACATTTTGGATTAAAAATGGCTGGGAATAAATAAAATGCCTCAGGAATAATCTCTGTTATTGTGAAAAATAATGATCATGAAATAATATTTCACAATAATAAGTAAATTTATATAGCAGAATGCAATATATTTCACAATAATGAGCTTTTTTTCAAAATGTGTTCAATTATTTCACAATATCATTCTCACATTACATATCTGTGTCTTTTTTATTCACATAGTTATTTATTTCATCATGACTTATTTATTTATTTAATTTTGAACACTTTGGAGTTCCATATGGTTGTAGTGGGCTTGTAATGTAAATGTGTCTGATTAAATGTGACATTAATGCTGACGCTGCATAAACCTGATAAAACAGTTCTATTAGTGGGTCTGTGTGATCAGCATCAGTGGGTTAAGGTGAGGCCTTGACTAGTAGAACGTCATGTTGGTGTTTAACAACACATGAGCCAACATCAGACTCCGAGCGCTACGATGCTAAAGATCAGAAGATCCAGTGTGACATCATCGTTACCTGGCAACAGTAGCCCTCATCTGACTTTATTGGAGGATATTTACACCAGCAACACGGTTTAGTTTGATATGACGGATTAACAACATGCGCTGTGATATCCAGTTCATCTGTAATAGATACTGGATCTAATCAGTGAGCAGATATTTGATCAGCTTATTTATAATTATACTAGAAACAAATACAACTGTGTTGGTGATTCATGTAAACTTGCATATCAGCCTTTGAAGGTTTTGTAGTATTGAGAACAAAGAGGTTGTGTTAGGGCTGAAAAGCCCGACTTGTTCTCCTCTGCAGGTCATCAAATGCACCACAGAAGTTTGTATTTGCACAGCCTGTATATGTTTGATGGCTTTATTATTCTCTGTTCAAAGACAGTAAATATGGAAAATGTCTCATGTAGTATCAGCTTCATGTAAAATGACTGCAAACATTTAGAGAACATGTGCTGCTGTTTGTCCTACATTTCAACACTGAATGAACCCTGAAAACATGATGGCAGCTGGCAGGTTGGAGTTCACATGAAATATCGGCTGTATGAAGACTGGAAATATAGATGATAAAAACATGCAGCCAAACATTTGTGGACATGAATAAACTATCTGATCCAAAAAGCAGGAAGTGACACAGCTAGAAAGTGTGTAACAGCTGAAGTCAAATGTAATGCAGAGTTGAATCTGCACTTGGATCCATCTGTGAAAGGTCCACATGTAGGGATCACATGAGTCCTGATGTTTGTCAGTCAGCTTGATAACTCCATCTACTGTGGCTACATATACTGGGCTGGTAGCTCCACAGTGTTGGAAAGAAACTATTAAATGTGCAAAGTTTAAAATCAGAGGCTCTTCTAACACAGGAGCCATGTTGAGTTTAGATCACAGCCGACCACCGGCAGTCTGAAATGGAATGAAGCCCACTGACAGCCAGCAGGTCTAAACAGGAACGCACCCATTTGTATGTGTGGCAATGATGTGCCTGCGGCTGACACAGGATTGGTTCAAACTAAACATCAGACACATTTCACAGAGTTCACAAATAAACTCACGTTTTTATTTTTGAAGATCATCATAAAGTAGAATTTATGGTCCAGTAGAAACAGCAGGAGGTTTGAGCCCTACTGATGGCAAGGCAAGGCAAGTTTATTTGTATAGCACAATTCAACAACAAGGTGATTCAAAGTGCTTTACAGAGACATTACAAACAAAAACAAATAAAAAGCATGATTTAAAATTGATTAAAACAAGCAAACAAACTAATTAACAAACAAACAAACAAACAAAACAGTATATAAAATCAAAACAGATCAGAACAGTAGATAAAATCAGTAGTTAAATGTAAGTTTTGAAATTTAAGCTTAAAAGTGTGGATTTGGTGCTTTATTCAAATGCAGCTGAGAACAGGTGAGTCTTCAACCTGGATTTAAATAAACTGAGTGTTTCAGCTGATCTGAGGCTTTCTGGGAGTTTGTTCCAGATATAAGGAGCATAAAAGCTGAATGCAGCTTCTCCGTGTCTGGTTCTGACTCTGGGAACTGATAAAAGACCGGATCCAGATGACCTGAGGGATCTGGAAGGTTCATACTGGGTCAGGAGGTCACTGATGTATTTTGATCCACATTTGCATCCATTCACGGTACATTTGACATCTGAACACATTTGTACACATGATGAAAGGACAGATGGTGTTTGTGTCCTTCTTAAACTCAGTGTGGATGTTTCATCATGTAGAACTACTTAGAACAAAGTCTTTGGGAACATTTGGAGAACACGTTTAGGAAAGTACCATCCTGGTAGAACATTTTCTTAAAGCAAAGCAGAGCTGCAACATGACTGTGAGGATTCAGAAGAATAAAGTCAGAATACTTTATTATTATGAAGACTAAAGTGCACCTTAATGCTGCCGATGAACACACATGTTCTTTGTGAAAGCATGTGTGAGCACAGCTGACGTGCACCACACTGACCCCACTCGCTCCATTTCTTCATCCACTTCTTGCTCTTGTGCTTGAAATGAGACGCAGCAAAAGTCAGAGGCTCTAAAATCCACAAAAAGGGGGCTCGTTAGATCAGGATACTGGATGTGATCCATAGAAAACATGGATAATACACCACTTTATTTGAAGCATCTGTAGCACTGCCTCAGTTCTGGATGTTTCCACAGACTCCTCTGTGCACCTAAAGAAAGGTCAAAGGTCAGCAGCACATGTAGTTGGGACAATTCTTCAGTCGCACAAACTACATAATCATTTTCCTCCAATGACGACTTTTCACTTGCAGAAATGGTCCTGTGTGATTTCCAGGCTGTGATATAAAAACTAGTTCCTAATGGCAGCGACTCACTCAGTAAACATGTGTTTCCTTCACCAACCTCACACACAGATCCAATAAGATCAGGAAGTGGGCAGTATAGTACAATATGTGTTATTCTGTGCTGCACTGCCCAAACTAAAGATCTGCTGAAGTGTTGGAAATGATCCAGATGTTTATTTTGGACGATACAGCAGAAGATCAGACATGAAAGTGGAGATAACACAGAAGACCTGCAGCAAAGGTCAGAGGTCAGACTGGGCCCTGGATTCAACAATGAGCCAATGATCATCAAGCAGTGACTAAAGCAGAGCCCTGACGTTCTGACATTCATCACACAGTCAGAACAAATGTCTGCTGATGACTTCATCTCATGAAACGACTGATAGATGTCAGTTCATTGATCAGCTGAGCTGCTGATCTTCATCGTCACAGAAACATTCAGCTTGTTTCAATCAGTAAATAACTCCCACTACTCCCAGTTTGAACTGTTCCCACTCAAAATGCTGTGAGAACAATGATCATTGTAGGACTTCACAAACATCACGTGTTGTTTTCCACATGTAAGATCAGCAAACACACAGAAACTTCCTGTTGCCACACACGGCCTCTAAAATCTCTTCCACGCTTTCTGTCTGAAGTCCACTCTCTGTGTCGGATCCACAGGAAACAACAAGATCTTATTAACATGGTTTTCAATGTGTCTCCTTCCAAAAAGTCCAACCAATGAACAAATGTGTGTATTTGTGGAGGCCGAACAAAAGCATGACACATTTCTCTGTTTCTATAAACTGGAGTCAAACACAAACATGAAGAGTTTCACTGACAGACTCCAAAATGCCCCCACAGTGGATCAAAGGGAAATCCTACAGTGTGGCCAGAGACTCTTAATGGCTCCAACATCAACACATCCACAATGTTGGATCCAGTTCTGCCTCACAGAGTTACTAAGACACACCCTCTGCCAGCATCACAACAGCTCCACCTGCTTCACCTGCCTCCTCAGCATCTGTACACCTGAAGAGAAAAGAAAGGCTCCAACAGCTCAAATCTACAAAGGATTCATGAAGTTTCATCCAACAATAACATGTTTGCCTTCCACAGTGTGCTGTTAGACACCACTGTACCTCTGCCATTTCAAAAAGAGCAGCTTGGGAACATTTTGGCTCCAAACACTTTGTGTTTAAGTTCTTTGTTTTCTTTGTGAAGCCGACAACATCTGGAGCTTTGTGACTCATAGAAACATCATTTTGTTCTTTAGATGACAGCAGATTGGGACTGAATAATCAATCACTATCAAACCAATAAAGACAAACATGCTGATTTTACAGGAACTTTGTTGGAGAAGCTGCAAAGACATGAAACTGGTGGAGATCCCAAACCAGTTGATAGTGCTGGTTATTCCAAATAAAGCTGTTTCCCTTTGAGATGAAATGACTTTGTGTCCTGATATATAATAAAGATGTTGTTGTTTTTGAGCCCCTGTATTAAAAGTAGTTTAAAGTCAGCTTGAGTTTGATGTCTTTATGTCAAAGCTGCTCATGATGTTGAGCTGCTGATGGAATAAAAACAATATAAAAGCATGTAGTCCAGACTTAAATGTAGCCTGTTGTTAGCTGAGGTCCACACACAGTGTTTGACAGTGTAAAGTGTGTGAAAGGGCTGCTGGTGGAGCTCACTAGGATGAGCAGGTGACCACGAGGTGGAGAGCAGCTGGCCTGGCTTTGACCCGGGCCACGCCCCCTTTCTCTCTGCTTTGCTGTCACTTATCTTCACTGCTCTGTCCAATAAAGCTGAAAAAGGCCCCGAATCAAAGAAATCTGCTGCAGCCTCTGAAACGTCTTCTGTTTCCTTCCCGACGGCTTTTTCACCGTCAGCCCATCAGACAGTCCAGCAGCATTTATGATGATGTCATGATGTTGAAGAGGCTGCTACGGTGGCCTCCCATGACCCCCAGCCTCATCACAGCTGAGATGCAGACATTTGAAAACATTCAGCAGACAACTGAATAACAGTCCAACACAACAGTCTGTGTGCAGACACACACTGACCTTTCATATAGTCAAACACAGCTGGTTGAGTCATTTCTCTGTGAGTCTAAAGTGAATCTAGTATTTGAAAGTCCACTTCCTGTATTTGTTGTTGAAGACTTCTTCAGCTTCTTCTCAAGGACATCAGCTGCTTGTTTGGCAGCAGAGGCAGTTAAGAAGCTTCCTGAAAAACACTGAACAGTGAGTTCACTGTGGCATATGACAGATTCAGCTTTCTGTGTGCAAATGTGTCTGTGTCGACCTTTCAAATGCTGTTGAATCCAAAACATCAGCGGCTCCTCGGCTGCTCACTTCATGCACTTCTGTCTGTGTGACAGTCCAATGACATCACAGCTGTTTCCAGCCCCAGTGTCTCAGGACTGGACACCTTTAAACATGTCGAGGATCAAACAGCGTCCAGCTAAACACACATGAAACTATCAGAGCTGACAATCATTCCAATAACATCTAATGGTTCATGTATGTAGACACAGGACTACAAGGAAATGGCTCTCAGCATCTGGCTGTGGGAACACATGAGTCCCTGTTTGTGTTCAGATTGTGTGCATGTTTTAGACGTGTGTCACATGTAGAAACACAACAATCCCACAATGACACACAGATGTGTTTGACACAGCTGTGCAGCTGTAAGTTGCTTCTAATGATTCATTGAAGCTCTTCTAACATTCTGGAGACGATCAGTACATGAATCTGTTCAACACGACAACAATTTGACTTCAGTGTGAACGTTTGCCATTAAATAACCTTCTTCATCCAGCTGACAGCATCTTCATCCTATGATGTGAACAGTTCCTCCTGTTGATGACAAACCTCTGACAGGATCTGCTTGAGGAGCTTTTTCATGTGCAGCTCTCTGAGCTCAGGGCTGAGCTGCTGTTTCATCTTTAAGAGCTGCTGCCTCCTCGCCGGACTTGTTCTCCTCTTCTTCTCCTAATGACGCCATTTCTGCTTCATATAAAATTCAATAAAGATGCTGACATGTATCTGTAGCAACAACATCATTGAATCTAGAACAACTGGAGCCAAACCAGTGGCTCTGCTGGGATCACTGGTGAGCCAACACTTCCTTGTTGATGCAGATTTCAGGGCTTCCTTTTGCTCCTCTGTTATAACTGTTCTCTCTTCTCAACACATGATGACACAAAGGAATCAGCAGTGACAAAGATGATGCTGAAGAGAAGCACACACTTCACACATATAACAGACCAGTGCAGTTACACACACCTCTGCTCGACATCAGGCCTCAAACAAAGACACAAAACACTAACTTGACTCTAAACAGAAGAAACGAGCAGCTGTTTCTGTTCTGTGCTTATTTATATTTGACACACATGCTTCTCTTTGTGCAAACACACATCGCACTATAAGGGTAACCTCGCACACAATGATTGGACAGCACAGTGATGATGCTGGGAGATCCTATACGCAGCAACACAGAAACACTGAGAACTTTAAACAATGATGGAAAGTGTTATAAATGACTTGTTGGCCTCTGATCTGTCACAAACAGCTGAAACGTGTCTCTCATGAGTCACATGAAGGTTTTTGACAGAAAGGACAAAAAGTAGCTGCAGTCAGTTTGTGTCATTTTTATATTTATTCATCTGGGAGAAAAATCTGAGGGACATTAAAATGTGTTTTCAACAGAGACAAGAACATGAATATAACAGAACAGGTAAATGAACATGTTTCAAGTAAACAGCTGGACTGATCAGGTCCAAACACAGAGTGATAAACTTGTCAAACAGCTGTCATATCTTTATATAGAAGCTCTTTATAAATGCTGCTCACTGCAGTCTGTTTACTAATAATGTCAAAGTGTTAGAAACACAGAAACATCAGAATGGTCTTTGTTCACAGAAACCTGTCTGGGATCCTTTGTTGTTCTTTTGATGCAGAGTTACATTATAAATATAAAGAGTTATTTCAGAGTCTCATCAGTTTTCCTGCATGTCTTTATTTAACACATCAGCAGGGCTGAAGCTCTCATGTTAAACACACACTGATCTATGGACACGTTCATGTGTTTCTAACAGAACCAGGCTGTTATCAGCCTGCACTAACATTATGTCACACACACTGAATGTAACAGTGACAGTTTACATCATCACACAATCAGCTGTGATTGTTTCACTGTCATCAAACGAGTCAACAGGAAGTAGAATCAATAGAAACCAATCATTTACTGACAGCATGTCTGATGGAAATAAGTGCAGATTATGTATGAAGTCTAACTGCACACAGTAACTGTGTTACAATAAGGACTTAACAGCGCCCTCTGCTGGAGTGTTTCAGTACTGCGTTAACTAGAATACACCACCTCCTCCTCACACCACCTGCTACAGCTCTACTCTTCTATGACTACAGTCATCCACAGCACTGATGTGAGGTCACATGGTTCATATGTAAGGAGCACAGCTGACCTCAGGTCAGTTTAATGACTGTGAGCAGCAGCTGTGTTATTGTCACTGTGACAGGGAGACACTCTCAGACACAGCGCTCATGTCAGCTTGTTCTCATGCAGGAGGATCAGGAGCTCCATGTTTGTCTTTCTGTTTGAATCATGATGTGTTTGTGCCATCAGAGTCTGTCATGAGTACTCAGGGTTTCACAGCAGCTCTTCTGGATGCTGACGAGGACTCCAACCTCATGTTTCACCTCTCTGAGCTTCTGATGTCTGTGAACACTCGTGTTTCTTCTCTGGGCTCATCTGGACAAAAACACCTTTCTGTGTTTGGCTGCAGCCTCATTCTGACTGACAGGAAGTGTGTTATCCATGAGCTGCACTTCTGTGAGGAAGTTTCCTGCTGTGTTTCCTGTCTGTGGACAAACACGAGTGTTCCAGCTGAGGACTTGGTTCCTTCCACCTGTCCATACAGGACATCACGCTGTCTGCAGCTCTGTAAATGCAGCTCCAGGTCCTTCCACGTGCTGCTCTGTATTTGTGCAGTTTGTAGTGTGTCCTGGGAAACGTAGCACACATGGTGTTCTTCTGCTGTTTCCTCCTTTCACTGAGTGTGAAACACTGACGCTGTGCTGTTGTTCACAGAGGGGAGCTGATTCTAGCTGCAGCTGGACTCTGTCATCTAACTGAATGTGTTGGTGCTGATCACGGGGCTCTGAGGGGGGAGCAGCAGGAGGACTCTGGATGCTGACGTCAGTGTATCTGTGGAAGCTCCCACAGCGTGTCTGTCATTCAATATTGTGCTGTATATTGTATCTATGCAAAGATGAACAGACTGTGTGTTCACTGGTCTCTGTGCTGCAGCTCTGATGTCATCATCACTCCCTCCTCCACCCTCAGCAGTCCCAGCATGCTGCTGTGGTGCACCCCACCCTCACTCTACACCTGAGCCACAGACCACACCCTCCACCTCAATATACACCACAGTTTTCTCTGCTGTGGAAATGAGATCAGGAGGAAATCATCATTATTATTATTTAATAAACGCTCACATTAATGTGGGCTTATTTGTTTCATATTAGAAACATTAGTTGAGTGTTTTTAGTATAAAATGGTCAAAGTCCCTCTTTTTGCTCCTCCCCTCACCTGTGGATGGGCGGTGCTGTTACCGTGGTGACAGCTTGGATGTGTTTCAGTCCTGCCTGGTTATCACTGCAGGAATCTTTCACATTTATTACAGGTAATAACTCTGATTTTTCTGTGTATTATGAACCAAATGTATCCTGATACACACAGAGATGGATGAGCAGAGGTTTTTTTTGCAGTTTATGTAGTTACTATGGACTTAATGCATACATATTATTAAAATTAGGGCTATAACAGTTGTATTGATGTATAGCAACTTGAAATGCTCCCACAAATGGCTCCACAGCATGTAAAAATATAACAAAAGCTCTGGCGGACTTGGTTCTGTGGTCAGTCTTAAAGGGTGAAGTTAAACTCTGTAATCTTCACTGTGTCACAGAGTTCAGTGAGTCCCGTTATTCACAGTATCAATCAGATCATCAGAGAACAGCTGATCAGCAATCAGTGGTGCCAACAGCGCCTCCTGTGGTGAGAGGATGCAATAATGCAATGTAGCATTTTTCCACTCAACACTTGCAGTCATGGAAACTGTCTGTTGGATCTGTGTGACGTTGCTTTCTTGGTTAGAGTTCCTCACAAATGTCCAGATGATTCTTCTAATGAGGCGTCGACCATGTTTGCAGCTCTTTGGAAGAAAACGTCGCCCTTTGCCATCCTTACTTTTCTTTGACTTCTTCAAATGCAGCTGAACTCCAGCTGGTATTTTCTTGGACTTTGCAGCTGTTTCTGGTCATCAGTTCATTCCTGCAAACCTCTGAAGCTGAACAACAATGATGCTGCATTGCTGGCTGATCCCAAAAGGTTGATTCTGTTCATCTGGACGTTTTCAGAAACGTTTGCTCACTGATCAGGTGACTTCTTCAGTCTCAGCTGACTGCAGCTTTACAAGCTTACAAACAGCACATTTGCACAATGACTGAAAGCAGCAGCACCTGATATATATGATACTAATATAATACATATACATATATAATCCATACTAATGATGAAGGAACTGAGCTCACAGTCCATTGTTCATTCAGTGAACTACTCAGTTTATTTTGGGCCTCAGAAATGCTCACTCTGTTTGTACATCACTGTCAGCAATAGACTCATTCTGCTGTGTGGACAGGAACACATGTGACATCACTTCCTGTTTGTTTGTGACTGAAGAAGTTTACAAGGAATCATTTAGAAGAGTTTCAAACATCAACTGATTGAATCCATGAATCTGAAAACGTGTTTGTGAGTGAAAGAGACAGACATGTACAGACTGAACTATCTGTTCAACAGTCAGAGTGTTTCTGTAACAGGAGACACTCTTTACACTCCACTCAGCACAGGGACACTGAGGCACGAGGCCAGAACATAAACCCAGGATAAAGAGTTTGAGTGAATGTGGTGTTGAAGGTGTGGAGGTGGATCAGAGTGTCAGAGGAGACTCTGTAGAAGGACAGAGTGCCAGCAGGACAGTCCACATACACTGCTGCTCTGTTAGAGACAGAGGAGGAGGAGGAGGAGGAGGAGGAGATGGATGTTGATCTGTTATTGTGCCTGACAGACTGAGGACCACGATCAGAGCAGATCAGACTCCAGGACTGATCATTGCGTCCAAACCAACAGTCAGCACTGCCTCCTTTCCTTCTGATGCTTCTGTAACTCACTGATATAAAAACGCCTCCTCTCCACTCGACCTCCCAGTAACAGCGACCAGTCAGACCATTTCTACACAGCAGCTGAGGATGAACATCAAATCTGTCTGGATGATCAGGATATGACTGAACCTCCTCCACATGTGTCACCTTCCTGTTGTTGTCAGACAGTTGGAGCTTTGTGTTCACTGTGTTTGTGTCGATTGTGAGTTGACAGGAATCTGATGGAGAGAACAAACACAATCCAGCTGCAGTTATTGATCCATCATCTGTTCATTGATTGACACTTTGATGATGACTCCTGACATGATGAAGATGGTTGAATGTGTGCTGC
>NC_140528.1:9016690-9181690 GCF_057382185.1 Mchenga conophoros | reverse complement strand
GACTGTCCAGGTGATCCATGCTGAGGGAAACTAGAACAGGATGATTGCATGGATGCTTACAATACATATAACACATATAATCTAGGAATGTGTCAGGCCTGAGGCCTTAACTCATTTGGTGTCTCACTATATTTACTCTACTTGGCAACAGATGACCAGAGACAATAATTAGCCCCAGAGACCCTGAGGGCTTGAAGTTTATTACCTTGTATGGAAGGTGTTACAGAAAAGAGAAGTTCTGTGTCTGTTTATAGCCATTAAACATGTACAAGATGTACCATTAACTGTGACTAATGTCTGGAACCTATTTTACTCTGACTATTTTTATTGACGCCATGGGGGGGCGTATACCCCACTGCTTTGTAAGTGTCCACAACATGTATTTTTGTCAGAAGTCATAGGCTGATGTTTTCTCCTGTGTGTTAATAAACTCATCGTTTGATTGCACTTCTCTGGGGCCTCCGTGGTTTGTCTCACTGCTCTACATTGATAGATTTCGCGACACAATCGACTGTGAGCAGCACTTGGTGATGGTGGGAAGAAGAACTCCCTTTGACACAAAGATCCTCCCAGTGAAAACAGGCTCCAGGAGGAGCATCTACCATGACTGGTTGCAGGGTGAGGGGAAAGAGAAGAGATGAGCTCAGAGAGACAAGAACAAAACAGAGAGACAAAAGTTAAGGACACGTAGTAGTGACATATAAAAGCATCAGGAGTGAAAAGAGGGGAGAAGAAAGCAGAGCATCATGGGAAGTCCACCAACAGCCTGAGCCTATAGCAGCATAACTAAGGGATGGTTCAGGGTCACCTGATCCAGCTCGAACTATAAGCTTTATCAAAAAGGAAAGTTTGAAGCTGATCTTCAAAGTAGAGAGGGTGTCTGTCTCCTGAACTCAAACTGGGAGCTGCTTCCACACCCAGTCCAACATAGCCAGGCTGAGTCGTTAGATTAGTCCAACGTAAAGTCAGAAAGTCATTACTTATGTCACATTTTAGTGCAAATGTAGAAAAACTGTCCAAAAGTTATTTCTAAATCTGATATTAAACAGTTTAAATGGTGAAAAAAGCTGTAAAGAAAACAGAAAGAGTGAATAAAAGCCTCTTTAGAGGGTCACCAGTTTAAAACTCAGACATTTAAACTGGTGATTCTCCTTCTCTGCTCCATTTCCTCTCTAGACTTCCTGTTGCTAGGAGGGATTTGATTGGCTGAACATCCTTTTAGCCTTTCTTTAGTTCTTTGGGTGCTAAGCAAAGAGGAAAACACATGAGTCATGTGACGTGACATAAGGAGCGCTCCGATTGGTTGGGATTGACAAACTATGGTGCTGTTTGCAAGCTTCGCTTTGCAGAGGCAAGAAAATCTCTTAGATAGCGACGAGACGCTCCACAGTGACGTTTCCACACTTTGGAGCTTCTGAAGTGCAGATGTTTGGAAACGCTGCTCCAACGTCTGGTTCAAACACTCAGATCACGTGACCTCAGCTGCCACAGGTGGCATACCTGCGGCTTCCAGGCATTGCCAGTCTCGGGAATTCCCATTTTTCATTGACTGGTCTTTTTGACCCTTTTAATGGCTGAATGATGCTTTTATATCACTGCTTCAGTTTATTCCACACACATTCAGTCCTATCAGCAGAGAGAGAGCCACACACTGTCTGTAACATCATTAGAAGATCTCAGTAAAAACAGTAAAAACTGCTTCAAGGACTAAATCAAACAGGCACCAGGGGCCCGTTCTTCGTACCTCGCTAAGTAAGTTAGCTGGATTTGATTGTTGACGATTTCGCGTGATCCTGGATCGTTCGGTTCTCCGAAGCTCATCCGGGACTTGCTGTCATAGCAACAGAGCCGTAAGCGTAAACCTGCTGGAGAGCAGGTTTACTTTATGTAAACAGGATTAGATCGCGGCCACGCAGGTATGTCCGCGTCATTCATACGAAAGCAACAGCGATATTCCACCACTGTTTCACCATAAATAAATAACATCAATGTAACTAAAGATAATGCAGCACTTGATCCTTTTATTGATTTCACACAGATACATACAGGTCATTTCCTAAAAAAGGGAAATGAACTATTAACATTCTATTACATGTATGTGATTATTACAGATGTAATTCATATTTCAGAGTAGCAATTGTAAATTATTTCGTGTAATCAAGATGAGAGACCACGGCTATAAAAGCGAAGGTGGATTTGGGAAGCCTGTCGCAGTCATATCCTGTCCGTATACGCGACCAACCCATTGCGGAAGGTGCAAGATTGATAAGGAGAGTCCTCAGAATTCAGCGTATATTGCGGGACAGACAGGATCCTTTAGCTCAGCGCGACAGTGTGCTCATAGAGAGACATCGATTTTCCCGTGAGGGTATTATTTACTTAACCAACTTGTTGACGAGGGGGTGCAGGACCACCACCTGTCTTTTTTTCCTCTGCCCTTTTCTTGGTTGCTGTTATGAACAAACAAACAGATTATTCCAGGGTCTCTTTCCAAGAGACTAAAAGCAATATAAGTGATAAATATTACCATTCTGTAGAATATTCTTATATTTCACTTTTACTTGTTCCCATGTTCTAGTGGGTCCTGTTGTGGCTCTAATGTGAAAGGGGATATAATATAACATATTATAATATAATATAGTGTAATATAATATTGGATAATATAGTGTGAAATGATAAATCTACCCTACCGCCTACTGGTGTTGGCCAGAGGGGCCGATGGCGCGATATGGCAGCCTGGCTTCTGTCAGTCTGCCCCAGGGCAGCTGTGGCTACAACTGTAGCTGCCTCCACCAGTGTGTGAATGTGAGAGTGAATGAATAGTGGTATCGTAAAGCACTTTGGGTGCCTTGGAAAGCGCTATATCAATCCACTCCATTATTATTGTTATTATTAAATTACTTACGAGTTTAATTTGTCAGCAACTTCCTGCCAGCCCTCTCTCCTTGCTTTTGCAGCCTTTGCAGTGTTCCCTTGCGTTCTGATTAAACTCTGAAACTCCTGAAATCCCTCAATCAAGAGTTCTTGCTCTGCTGCCGAAAAATACCGAGCGCGCTCCTTCGACATTTTCGCCGACCAATCAGCGGGTTGCTGATCAATGTTTCTACTATCGATGCGTAGCCCCTTTTACGACACCCGGTGATCTCACATTACTTCATCCAGCTGTACTAATCGTCAACAACAGGTGTGTTCGGAGAACCGGAATAGCGAGCTCACGGTTAGCGCGATGATTTGGTCTTGGATGTGTCATTTGATCTTGGATGTAGTGAGCGACGTACGAAGAACGGGCCCCAGTTTTCAGCTCTGTCTGCGCTCTACTTTTTTCTACTTACAACAGAAAATAGGATGTACTGCATTCAGGGATATCATCCTCACTGTCAGCTGTTACTCACAGACTGTGTGTAGAAATACAGAAAATACTGATCCTATAAAAAGGAAAGCTAGAAAAACACATTGATTCCAGGCTCTATTTTCCTTTTTGAGTCTGTCAAATCCAACAGGACTTGTGCAGGTTCACTATGAGCCAAACTCCAGACTGACAGTGAAACATCAGGCCAGTGTTAGAAGGTAAAGTTCAGGAAAGTTTTTTAATGGTTCAGAAGATGTTCAGCTGAGGACGACTTAAAGATGTGCGTGAAATGGAGGCTTCTGATTGGTCAGAATGAGCCTGTGAAAATGGGACAAACTTTGTATAAAGAAAGAAAACACATTTAATCTTTTCATGGAAATGTATCTTTTTCAAAGTGATTCCAAATCAAAGCTAACGCCACGCCAGCTTGTAACTTTGATTGACAGTGTGTAGAACTGATGACACAAACTCCCAGAAAACCTCAAAGTCAACATAACGCATCCAAAGCTTCACGGCTGGGAGCAAAACATGAGGCCAACAAACAGCTGTAAACCTGTGTGCCTATTACAGTAAACACAGCAGTCTGTTATGTTTGACTAAACTGATGTATTGTGTGTCTGTAGTTGTGTTGTGAACTGTGCTGGGCTCGTCTGTGTCCCCGTTTCACAGAACAGCATCTTCAAGATGGCACAAATGCTTCCAGTGTTTCAGTTTGACGAAGCCTGGCTTTGCCCATCGCTGCTTTTAAAACAGTGTTTGTGCTGCCAAGGACATCTTGTATTGGTCTCATGTCATGAATGGGAGTGTTTCAGGAGGCAGACTGAACCTTTGATGAGTTTGGTGTCTTAAACTGAGGAATGAAAGGACACGAGGAACAAACTAAAGAGAATCTAAAAGAGGCCGGCAGCACATGAGGAGGAGAAACTGACACTGACATAAAGACTGAGGGAAGGACAGAGCCATCTATACAGCTGAGGTCAACACAGGAGGGTCATGTGACACAGCTGAAACTCATCCAGACAACGTCTGACACCAGAGACCATACTTACCAAAATAAAACAGGTTATAATGAACAAAAATGAGTGGAACAGCGGAGTGAACTGAGCAGCAGGAGGGAGGGCGTTTCTCCAAAACATGTGTCCATCACAATTATGGACAGTCGTGTATATTAAGTAGACTTGTTCAGATTTGTCCAACACTTTTCTCTGTCAGTGTTTCACAGAATATCATCAAAGACTCATGATAGTTACCATTAGTGTCACTGTGGAGATGCTTATTCCAGCATCACTGACTTCATGGTTCCAGTTTCCATCACTAAGGACTACATGTAGTGATCCTGCTGTTAGCCATGTTAGCATGTTAGCTCCAACAGGTGGTCAGTGTGAGAGCGGTGATATCAGTGACATCTAAACAAGGAAGGAAGAGACTGTTGAAGGCAGCGAGCTGTGACTGCTGTGAACAGTGTTCTCACACTATTTTCTCCCTGTGTCAACATACATGAGGCTGCTTCAGCTGCAACACACCACAAACACCTTTATACAACTAAATATACTCAGAGCGCACTGCTGTGGTTGCTGTGGTAACCATCCATATATCCAGCTGTTTGGGGCCGAGTCTGCTTCCTCATCCTTGGGAAAAACCCTCAAAGTTTCATGTGTTTTTGACTTGAAGCTTTTTGTGATTTGGTTTTATTTGTTGTTCTACACACACAATAATGAAGAGCACATGTTTATAGTGGCACATTCAGACCAATGACAACAGTCCATTCACACTGACCTCCTTCCAGCAACTTTTAGGACAGCCAATAGCAATTTTCCTTACTGAGGAGTTGGCAACATTGCCAGGAGCAGTGGGTGAATGGCAGCATCACCATGAAGGATTAGAATAAAAATACATCATCATCCACAAAGAAAACCAGTCTGAGTGTCTGATGCTCTCGTTATAAAACCGCAGTCGCAGCTTGTGGCTACATTTAGCTGGTTTGCTAGTTAGCTGGTCTGCTAGTTAGCTGGCTTGCTAGTTAGCTGGTCTGCTAGTTAGCTGGCTTGCTAGTTAGCTGATTTGTTCGTTAGCATGGAGCTAACCTAACTCACTAGAACATTTGATGCTAAACTGTCTAAACTGTGTGAACAGCTTTCATTGCTGCTCTGTGTTACTCTCCAGCCTCTCTTTAACTCAGTCCTCTCAGTTTTTTCCTTGTTACAAACTAGAAAACCTTCTTTTTCAGCTTTTCCACACCCGAGCTGTGGCTAAGGTGCTACCAGCATGCAGGCTCGGTCTGTGTCACTCAATAGTTACACTCCTCACCCAGACTAACACCACTCCACAAATTCACCACTAGGAGGCGCTAAAAGACCACATACAGTGAGATCATCACTAAATGTCTGCTGTGTCTGACGTAGGGTTGCCAACCGTCCCTTGAATAACGGAATCGTCCCGTATTTAGAAAGAAAAGTACACGTCAGTGGCGCGGCTGCCCCTCTGTGGGTCTTCCTTGGTCTCTTGTGTTCTGGGGGCCTCTGGATGTCTGGAGTTTTGATCTCCTCCACACCTGCTTCATGCCCTGGAGGACGGGGCTGTGGCCCCCCCACACCCTCTAGCAGATCATTACATGAAGGAACCTTTTAAAAAAACAAGCGCGTCCATGCTCACAGGTGTACACACGGGTGATCACACCCACAAACTACACCCTTTTTGGCTCCTACCTCAAAGCACACTGTGTTCTGTTGATCTTATGTGCTGCACAATAATGTTTAACATTTAGTATTTACTGTCATATTCCCATATATCATTGTGATGTTGTTTATTCTATTACTCTTGTTCTCTTCTGCTTGTTTTCCTTTTTCTTTCTCAGCAGGTGATCCAGGTGATTGATATATGCATTTTTTTTCCTGCTCATTCTGTTGGTTTTTGTCTTTTGCCCTTCTCCCCCGTCCCTCTTCTCAGCTGTTTCTCTTTCCCTCTTTCTTTCTCCCCTTCTTTCCCCCAGTCAAGTCTGTCCCGTATTCAGTAAGTGAAAATAAAATAAACAATAAAAGGTGAATCAAATGGACCATTACGGCAAGGCTGGGATGGTCAGTTTGGTAAAGTAAATCCGTTGGGCATCTTTCTTTGCCTTTAGACAACAATTCTGATGCAAAAGAGCCAAACGGGACAGGCAAAATAAATAAATAAATAAATAAATAAATAAAAAGTACACGTCCCGTATTGAGCTCCAAAGGGACGCACTTTGTCCTGTAATACAGAGAGAATCAAAAGTAGTCTATAAATGTTAATGGAATTAACGCTTTGTTTGAAAACATAATTCCCAGCCCCTCTCCTGCTTTGTGACCAATGACCTTACGCACGAGTATGACAATTCAGATTACCACTTATCTCATTGGTAGAGGAAAGGTCGCTCGCTGAGAAAATACCAGAAGACAACAGATGACCACAAAAAGAAGCATGGCCAACAGGGAAACAAACGCTGACACTGCGGTGCAAGTCTCGGACGACAGTACACCTTCGACCAGCAATGTTTGTACCCCACCGAGAAAGAAAAAAAAAAGGCTGCATAAGTGCAGGGAGGAATGGGAAAATGAAAACACCTCGCTGGAAAAAGTGCGCGATAACACCTATAAAGCGCACTGCACTGTGTGCCGTCGCACTTTTTTCATAGGCCATGGTGGACTGGCAGCATGCTTCTAGTGGTGGGCACATGAGTGGCATGAAAGCTCAGGGAACCCTTAACCAATTTGTTGTTCACCAGGCCATGGCAGCAGAAGATATGGTATGTAGACATTGTTGTTGTTTTTAAACCCTCTGGTTAAGGTTAATGTGAACATGTGCAGTGAATATCAACTCTATGTGGCCAGAAGTGTGATAATATAATTTATTTTGTGTAATAAACAACTGCAAGGATAGATGATTACAACGAATAGATGACTAATACATAAAAGTAATACATAGATTAATAATGATGAGTTAAGATGCGTAATCATGGGAACAAGCAGGTTTACAAACGCGAGCAGCTGATTAGCATTAGAAAAGCTGAAATAATACCTCAACTGAAGCCAGCTGCACTAAATGCACTTTATGTGGACTGTTATAAGAATGTTTTTCTTTCTATTGTTTTCTATAAATTTATATAATTTTAAGTTAAGCAGGACAGAGTTCTTTTAAAGAAAGATTAACTTATATTCTTTAAAGTTAAGCATGACAGGCTTCTGTTTAAGAAAGAGACCTGTTTTATTGTGTTAATGTTGTCATTTTGCGCTACAAATAAATGGCTAAATGATCATTTGTTTCCCATGTGTTCATATCACAAAGAATATGCATCATTAAATCAACTTCAAGTCAAATGGTTAAAAAAATAATTTCACACACACAAAAAAGAGCTAAAAAATTCACCACACTTGGAAGGGTGGAGACAACTGGGTCGCCCGGCCCTGGCCACGAGGTGTCCCAGGAAGTTGGCAACCCTAGTCTGACGGTGACTTGGGTTTTTACTAACTGGCTACATGAGCATGATTAGCTGCGGTTCTATCTTTGTAAAAGAGACTCAGCAGCAGATTAGAACCAAACAGAAACATTTCTACTTTTTCTGCAGCACCAGCTGGATGCATGGAGCCTAAACTCCAGTGACAATGAGACACATACAGTGTGACTGCTGTGACTTTACAGCTGGGCCTCATTCACATTGGACTGTGGGAGGAAGCAGAGTATCTGAAGACAACCCACACACACTATCACCCTTATTTAGAGAAGTATAATGAATTAGCTGATAAAGTAATAAATTATTTGATATTTCAATGAAAATACTTTTTAACAATTGTTTAGAAGTCAACAATAATAGTTAAATAAAAAGAAGCGTCAAATCAATAAACACGCAATAAAACCTTGTACAGCTGAAACTCATGTAGACAATGTCAGGGGAGGAAGTAAAACTAAACCTTTGACACCAGAGATGAAAACTACCAAAATAAAACAGGAAGTTAATAACAACCATGAGTGGAACACCTGAGTGAACCTAGTAAAGGGAGAATACATCATCATCCACAAAGAAAACCAGTCGGAGCTTGTGGCTGCAGTTAGCTGATTTGCTACTCAGCTTGGAGTTAACTCAGTAGAACATAGAATGCTAAACTGTCTAAACCAGGGGTGTCAAACATATGGCCCGTCGGCCAAATTCAGCCCCTGAGATAATTTCATATATCAGTTATTAAAGAATTTTCAGGGTTGCTGATATTCCATGGCAGCAGGGCTGGGACTTTATTCTGATGGACACATCATGTGGCCAATCACATTAAGAGACAGCCTGGGATCATGCCACTATTTAAAGAAAGGGATGGGAGCAAACGTTCAGAAGAAAGCAAGCTTAGTGGTACAGGCCTGGTACACACCGACACAGGTTTAAATTCAAGCGTGTCAGGAAAAAGTGAAAGCATAAAATGAGCAGCATCTGGCTGAATTTCAGTGATATTGGAGACGGCAAAGCTGAGTGCAGAATTTATAAATTAGAAGCTGGATAAAGTGATACCCATTTTCCATTGTGAAGGACAAAAGGTTTCAAACTTGTCCAGGCCTTAAGGTCATGTCCGTTCTCTTCTTAGTGGTAGTAAATGTATAAAATTAAGACTAATGAAAACACTGAATTAAAATTGCTTCCTTTAAAAACACCAAGCTTACAGTTCAGTTTTGAATACTACATATATAAACTATATATAACAAAGTGCCTTTGAATGGCAGGGATGCAGAAATGTCTGTATGTAGCACAGAGCCAGTGCTCACGGTCTGAATGAGTGTCACAGACCTGAATGTGCATTTAAAGAAATTTATAATTAAATTTCTAATTATGATCTTCAGCACCCAACACCATGACTATGTACATATTGATGGGTGTAAGAATATTTGTGTTGTGTTCTGTGGATTCAACTCTGCAAACTCATCAGTAATTTCATCAGCAAGTTTCTACTTAGACAGCAATAAAACAGAAAGCAGTTCCCAGGAACTACTTCTTGTTTTAGAATCTTTCAACATAAGAGTACTTTGCACATCAGAACACCCCCATATCTCCTCTTATTAAAGGATTACCTTATTATTAATTTGCTAATTCTGCCAGTTGATTACAAAATGCTTGATCTCACCTGAGAGTTTCCAGTTTGCAGTGTGGATTCTTCAGTCCTTCAGACAGAAACTTCATGCCTAAATCCTGCAGGTTATTGTTACTTAGGTCAAGCTCTCTCAGATTAGAGGTCTGAGAGCTGAGACCTGAGGACAGAGCTTCACAACTTCTCTCTGACAGGTTACAGAGACTCAGTCTGAAAAATAACAGAAAAACAATTTAAAAAAACTCACTTTTGATCAAGTGTAATGAGATTACATAACATTTAGCAATATTCCATTCTCTTTTTGTCAAGAAAGTAACGAGCAACATGTGGAAACAATCAGAGAGAGAACAGAACAGAGCAGTAAAAGATCAGTGGATAGTTCAATAGGCTTTTGGTATCAACAAAACGTGCCAAATTTCTTTATTTTGTCATCGTTTAAGAAGAGTTCATGATTAAAACTCAGATAACAACTCAAGGCCAGGTCTGGGTGTAACTTTGATGACAGTTACACCCAGAAAAATTTCAGAAATGCCGACAGGTATTCAGTATTGAACAAAGTGAGTACTGATTATCACTTAACAGTTGTATACACTTTTCAGACACCAGCACTCATAACTGTGGTTTTGGGGGTTATTTTGTTAGTGGTTTTAGTTGATCACACCTGCTTTTTGTCAACAAGCATATGAATACAAATGTACTTACAGAGCTTTGTTGGAGGCTTTGACCACTGGCAGCATCCTCAGAAGAGCCTCCTCTGAAGCAGAGTATTTCTTCAGGTCAAACACATCCAGATCTTCTTCTGATGACAGTAAGATGAAGACCAGAGCTGACCACTGAGCAGGAGACAGTTTACCTGTGGAGAGACTTCCTGATCTCAGGGACTGTTGGATCTCCTCCACTAGAGAACGATCATTCAGTTCATTCAGACAGTGGAACAGATTGATGCTTTTCTCTGCAGACAGATTCTCACTGAGCTTCTCCTTGATGTACTGGACTGTTTCCTGATTGGTCTGTGAGCTACTTCCTGTCTGTGTCAGCAGACCTCGTAGGAGACTCTGATTGGTCTGCAGTGAAAGACCCAGGAGGAAGCGGAGGAACAAGTCCAGGTGTCCATTTGGACTCTGTAAGGCCTTGTCCACAGCACTCTGGTGGAAGTGTTTCTCTACAGATGTTACTTCTTTTTCAGGTTTTTGTTTCCAAAACAATATAGACCATATGGACTTTGTTTGTTGTTGTTCCAGCAGATTGAGTCCAGAGTTGCTGAAGGTCAGATGGACATGAAGAGCAGCCAGAAACTCCTGAACACTCAGATGGATGAAGCAGAACACCTTGTCCTGGTACAGTCCTCTCTCCTCTTTAAAGATCTGTGTGAACACTCCTGAGTACACTGAGGCTGCTCTGATATCGATGCCACACTCTGTCAGGTCTGATTCATAGAAGATCAGGTTTCCTTTCTGCAGCTGATCAAAAGCCAGTTTTCCCAGAGACTCCATCATCTTCCTGCTCTCTGGACTCCAGTGTGGATCTGTCTCAGCTCCTCCATCATACTTGACCTTCTTCACTTTGGCCTGAACCACCAGGAAGTGGATGTACATCTCAGTCAGGGTCTTGGGCAGCTGTCCTCCCTCTCTGGTTTCCAGCACATCCTCCAGAACTGTAGCAGTGATCCAGCAGAAGACTGGGATGTGGCACATGATGTGGAGGCTTCGAGCTTTCTTGATGTGGGAGATGATCCTGCTGGCCTGCTCCTCATCTCTGAATCTCTTCCTGAAGTACTCCTCCTTCTGTGGGTCAGTGAACCCTCTCACCTCTGTCACCATGCCAACACAGTCAGGAGGGATCTGATTGGCTGCTGCAGGTCGTGTGGTTATCCAGAGGCGAGCAGAGGGAAGCAGTTTCCCCCTGATGAGGTTTATCAGCAGCACATCCACTGAGGTGGACTTTCTAGGGTCAGTTAGGATTGTAGTTTTGTGGAAGTCCAGAGGAAGTCGACACTCATCCAGACCATCAAAGATGAACACAACCTGGAAGTCTTCAAAGCTGCAGATTCCTGCTTCTTTGGTTTCAGTAAAGAAGTGATGAACAAGTCCCACCAAGCTGAACTTTTCCTCTTTCAGCACATTCAGCTCTCTGAAAGTGAATGGAAATATGAACTGGATGTCCTGGTTGGCTTTGTCTTCAGCCCAGTCCAGGCTGTATTTCTGTGTTAAGACTGTTTTCCCAATGCCAGCCACTCCCTTTGTCAGCACTGTTCTGATTGGTTCATCTCTTCCAGGTGAGGCTTTAAAGATGTCTTCTTGTCTGATGGTTGTTTCTGGTCTGTCTGGTTTCCTGGATGCTGTTTCAATCTGTCTGACCTCATGTTCATCATTGACCTCTGCAGTCCCTCCCTCTGTGATGTAGAGCTCTGTGTAGATCTGATTCAGGAGGGTTGGGTTTCCTGCTTTAGCGATGCCCTCAAACACACACTGGAACTTCTTCTTCAGCTTAGACTTAAGGTTACGATGACAAACAGCAGCTGGAAGTTCTGAATAATAATAATAAAAATACAACTTTAACAATCATATTTTACAAAATGCTGATGACAATTTCTGACCCACTGAGAAATGACTGAACACACTGGTGTCACAAGTCTCTCATTTATCCAGCAGCTTAAATCTTTAGATAAATCCTCTTACTGCTCTGCAGACGGTCAGCCAGCTCCTCCTGCTTCATTCTCCTCAGGAAGTCCACTGTGATCTTCACAAATGCCTCTCTGCTGTTTCTCCTCTGCTCATCATCCTCCCTCTGAAACTCCAAGCACTGGGGCTTATTTGGATTCAGAGCCTTCTGGATCTTCTTCAGCTCGTTCTTCACAAAAGTGATGATGTTGTCCTCCAGCAGCTGGAACAGAATATTTATGAATGACCCACCACTCTGAACTTTAGTCCACACAACATCCACTTCTTTACGATCAAGGGGCATATCATCCACGACCTCTTCACCAATTATAGGTTTGACTTTATCTGATTAACTGAGACTTTGTCCACAACTCCATGATCCCAAAGCGTTGATGCTGTTCATATGAATGCAGCGATTTCAGTGGGAGAAACATTTCACTGGTGTTCAGAGCTGAACTACCAACAGGTTGATGATCAAAGCCAGAAACTTGGAGATGTTTCAGGTGACTGAGTTGATCGTACAGACAACTGGTCTTAAAGGTTCACTCTGTTTACGCATACAGATCAGTATTTAAGGTTTGACTCTCATCATCCACTGGGGCACAAACTGGGCGTCATCAGGACGCTACAACACAGAACAAACACCATCCCCACAGACACAGCAGCCAGCGAAGCAGAAGAACTTCACATCAAGAAGGTCCTGAGTAAATGTGAACACTGGTTTGAGGGCGGAGTCAAGGAGGCCATTTATGTGAAAAGACCATCTCTGAATGGAGGAGGGGCCTAAGGGTACATTTGTCACCATCTTACATGCTGTGATTGCAGCCATTCCCCAGCTCTCTGTGAACTGGACTCATGAACATTGATCAACAACCATTGATCAATGGTCCTGACAATATGCGTACCAATGATCAATGAACTGACCTCCCAGCCCATTGTTCCTTCAGTGGGCTGGTTTCAGTCATACAAATGTCCTGTTTATGAGATTGAAACCTGCAGTCAGCTGAGACTGAAGAAGTCACCTGATGATGATGAAACGTTTCTCCCACTGAAAACATCCAGATGAACAGAATCAAGCTTTTTGGGATTTACGTACCTGGATGATTGAGCATCAAGACACAACTCTGTGACTTTTCTCAGATGAATCAATCCTCTCCTCCTGCTTTGTTTACATCTACCAGCCCTGTGGCGCTGCCCAGGGACAATAATCTATGTGAGAGGTGGAAAGTCATACAGGTGTCTGCTCCTGCCTTCAGTTATTTTATCTACTGTGTGTCAACTGGCTGAACCTCCTCCAACTGTCTACTGTCTCCCTAAACTCAACAATGACTTAGTGATCTATCCATTCTCTGACCAAACACATCCTGCTGCAGGAGGTTAACATAGCAGCCAATGATGATCCCACTCACTGTGAACAACACATTTGGACCTGATTTGCTGCTCTGGTTTACACGTGAACTTCCACTGCTGCTGTCACCAACTTGAGAGGCTCTACAGAAAAACTGGACTTGTCCATAAAAATCATAAACTACATTACAAGGACAGCATTGCTCAATCAACTCTAATTACTACTGACATGTTATCTCTTCGAACTAAGGTACAGACACTCAAACTTGCTGCTTTCAGTGAGAAGTCAAATGTCTGAATATGAGCTGGAAGCTGCTGAGAGTCCTCCTCCTTCCCGTGGGGTTTACTTTCTCTACTACTTTCAATATAAACACGCCCCTTTCATGCACCTGCAGAGGGCCACCAGCAGATGGAGCTGTCTTAAACAAATCCACTTGGATAGTCAGCTGTAGATGACTTTATCAGTATGATTGTAGGATTTTGAGTTATTCTTTAGATTTATTTCAACTCTTATATTGTGCACAAGTGTTGAGCGACCCATAATTTCTCTGTACTTTTCATAAGAGCAGCCAGACTTTCAGCTAGTTTTTCTTTGCTCTGCAGGTTTTATGAAGGTGTGTCAAAGTTGTTCTTTGGACATTAGCTGCTTATTAAATCATTTTCAGTCCTCGTACAGGAACATTCTTCAAGCTAAATCCAAGTGTGTTAGACCAGAGTTAACCTGATAGATATGTGTGGGTGTGTAACTCTTAGAAGCTGATTGGCTGCTTTTTATGGGGGCTGGGTCTTTGGAAAGTGTTTTAGTAACACACCCTGAACTGCACACTTTAACAAACAACATGAGATTTTAACTGTAATGTAAAACTCATGTGATTCACTGTTATTAAGCACAAACACATCTATGGCCCTGTTTCCATTAGTAGCTGCTCAGATCGACTCGCCACAGGTCACCACGACTGGACTGGATCCACTGGTTTCCATTACAGTTGAGGACCACCTAATGTGGTCGTCTCAATACAGCCGAGTGTCGACTAACATCATTAGTAAGTGCTAATGCTGCTAATTTCCATCATATTTGTCATTTATTGCTCAAAGTTATTGAAGAAACAGTTATTCAGCTTCATCTCCACTGATCTCGACTACAAACTGTTTCACTTTGGTTTTTGTTTAAAGCCTCGATGTTTAAAACGTTTCCCTGTGATCACATTTGCACCGTCTGATTTCAAAGTTTGTTTCTTTTGGTCATTTAGTCCACAGAGTCCTTGGTGTTCTGAAAGGGACCTATAAATAAATGCATTATTATTAATATTAAAGTAGTTGTTGTACATGTACAGACCATAAATATGGAGTCCAGCTGTGTTTGATGCTGCTGGGCAGACTGACCACTGGGAACCTCTGAGCTCTGCTGGTCCACTCTGTGGAGGAACCATGAAGGATTAGATCAACACAGGATAAAGATCCAGGAGTTTCTGCTCAAATAACTTCATCTGAATCAAGTCTGTCAAGTTTTAAACTCTCAGATTGTGAACATATCAGTAATTTTCAGTCTGTTTTCATGGACGTCCTTTCAGTGGTGATGTCAGGGATGATTTTGAAGAAGCTCATCAAACTGAACCATCAGCAGATCACTGCTCCAAAACCAGAACATGATCCGAGTCTCCCTCCACCACCAGAACACCAGCTTTACTAACGTGGTAGATCAGTGTAGTACAGATCAATAACTGATGAGTCATTTGATCAAAATCACTGAGTGCTTCACGTCTGACCCTCTGATGCTTCTGTAGACATTTTGCATATTTAATGAATGTCTGACAGTTTTACATTCATTCTATGAACACAGTGGAAATGTTGTGTTATAGTCTCCATGTTGTTTCCAGCATCATAAATTCTTAAGTTCAGAAAATTAGATTCTTTCTTCACAGCTGAAAAACAACAACATTTATTCTCTATTGAAATCTGCATCGTCCACTCCAAAGGTCACAATCTGAAGGTAACATCTGGTTTTGTTCCCTGTGGTTAACTCTGAGCATCAGTATGGTGGGATTTATCCACTACATCCACACCACTGTGGTTCAGTGTTGTCCTGATGGAGTAACAGCAGCCAGTATGATCCAGGCTTTAGCTGCTGGGTCTCTGTGTGACCTCTCAGACTGTTTAACAGATCAGACACAAAGAGAATCAGAGCAGCTCTGTTCTTTAAAGACAAACATGAACCCACTCAGGTCACACTTTCCCCACAGATATGAGCATCACTGTCCTCAAACAGCAAATGACCAAGTCGAACATTTGGATCTTTTCTCTTTCATTCTTTTCTTTTTAATGAATCTTTGTAACAATCTGAGGATGTTTCAGGTCATATTTATCCAGGAAACACAAACATGTAAAGGAGTCATCACAGCTCTCTGACCTCGTTGCTCCAGGTTCACCACTGAAGTCTGGATTATGATCTTTGGACCGGTCACTCCTCACAGACGGACAGCTGGACCCTGCAGACTCTGCTCTGTCCTCCTCTTCCTCCATCATCATCTTCAGTCAGTCTGAGAGGTAAACCACAAACACTCAGTGAGTTCACATTAACAGGAGTCACTGAGTTACAGTCGCTGACCTCTGACCTGTCATGTGACCATGAAACCAGGTCAATATGTCTGTAGGTTCAGTCATCCAGGTCATGTGATCTAAGGAGCTTGGAGAGAAAAGAGACGTCTTTAAGTTTCTGGAAGACGTTTCATCTGAGAAGCTTCTTCAGCTGTAAAACCAAACGGTGGAGAGTCCCAGATATTTAAACCTGAGAGGGAAAGAAAGCATGTCGCTGACCCACCACTGATGTTATTTCAAGGAGGAAACTGAGAGCCTTTGCACCAGGAGCACAAACATCAGCTCCAGCAATGATCCACTGATGTGTTTTTATTCCATGTATGAATGTTGTTATTGACAGAGATGACGTTTGTGTGTCAGTGATGCAGTGACTGTTGTTGTTACCTGTACAGGCTGGTTAGACTCTATGAAACAGATCATACAGATCTCTGCATGTTAGAAGAGACTATTAAAGGTCATGAATGAGACAAAGGCAGGGAGGCGTCCTTTACAGCTAAACAGCAGAGTGAGAGAACAGCCAGCACCTCTACATTTATCACATTATACAGCACATGTATGATACTGACAGGGATGAGAAGAATTTAGTGATTCTGATCCCATCATTGATATTACTTATTGATTCTCAGTAGCTCTGCTCTGACAGTCACCACCATCACTGAGCAGCATATCAAAGACATTTGTGCACATTAACTGCATGTTGTGGCTCAAATGTTTGTGCATGTTGGAGGCATTTCCTCTTTGTTGTGATCAGTGTTGGTCATTACTCAAAACAGTCATTATTACACATATTACACAGAACACTTTAATTAAAAGTAATGGAGTACGTTACTTCATTACTCCTCATAACATTACTTTGACGTTAAAATGAACAAATGAGCATGTAACAACATAAAGCTGAGGTACAGCCCCACACACCAACACAGATCCTGATGAGGTCACGTGATGTTTCTCTGAGTGTTTATGAACACAAATCAAAGATGAAACAGCACAAAGACACTTCAAAGTGATTCTACTGTAGAAACATGAACAGGTAGAAACCTGCAGCCTGACTGCTCATCACTTTGTTACCTGTTCAAGTTCAGCAGCAGCAGCTCACTTTATCACGGTGCTGGTCTGGGGTCAGTGTTTACTCAGCTTTACGTCACTCTGGGTTCTAGGTTAGCTTAGCGTTAACATGCTGTCAGGTGTCTCGTGTGCAGTGTTGGGTAAGTTACTTTAAATTAGTAACTTCGTTACATTACTAGTTACTTCTATCAAAAGTAACTCGGTTACTTCAAGTTACTCGTTACTTTCAGAGTAACTAGTTACTAGGGAAAGTAACTTCGGTTTTACTCAGAATTCTCTTGTTAATGTGTTGCCTTCTGAATAGGAAGATGTAGGCAACACCAGACTGCAGATGAGCTGCATACAGAGCTGGACTGGGACAAAAAAATCGTCCCGGGCATTTTGACTAAAGACCAGCCCACCATTATAGGAAAAATCATAAAGCCTTTGAATGATAACAAACGCTGTTGTGACAGTGATGTACACTGTTCTGATGGTATATATGTATCAATCTATCAATCATTTGTTGTAAGACTCAGATAATTATTTTTTTTAAAAGTGAGACATTTGAAATGAGATTAAGAAAGTATTTCTTTGTGCCCCCCTTTCCCTGTTAATGCCCTACCTGCCCCCCTGGCAACACTTTGCTAGATCCACCCCTGCACAGTTACCAGCTGTCAGCTACTTAGAAAAGGATCCTGGTGTTATTTGTCTCTCAGAAACAGTTCATAACTTCCCTTCAACTCATTCATGTCACCTAAAAGGTAAACCTGTTTCTCCATCACCTGTTCAGCTCTGATGGTTCAGTAAGGACATCTCCTGGTTTCATCTTCATGTTTCCCTCTCACCACATATTCAAACTGATATCATGACCAGCAGGTTTACAGCTATGGCTCCAGCAAACATCAGCTGATACTAGAAATTAATATTAAATAAAACAACAGCTGATCAAGCTTAAACATGCTGCTGTTGTTTATCGCGACACCTGCTGGTTTCCTCTTTCTGGCGCAAAGTGGGAGATAAATAAACAAGAGAGAAAAGCCGATCAGCTGATCATTGATCAGTTTCATGATTGAAGTAGAAACAGGAGAGGGGGGGAGAGGATGAGAGAAGAAGAGGCAGCTGTGCAGCGTAAACACAGAATAACTCCAGCTTTGTGTCTTTTTCATTGCAGCTGAAGTCCGGGACAAACTGTTCTGTTTCACCTCAATACGAAACGCGTAATATTTTCTCTGAATACGAGACAATTCCGTTTTTTAGGGGACGGTTGGCAACTCTAATAAAATTATTAGAGTTTAACCTTATGAACAAAATAAAATTCAACATCAGTAACATAGCACCACCCAGCTGTATAGAAACTCCGTCATGCTAGCTAGTGTTAGCATGCTGTGTGCTAGCTTAGCGTCAGAGCTCTGCAGGTGTCTCGTGTGTAAATATTAATCACAGTGACAGTAAAGGAGGTAAAGGGCTGTGACGTCATCACGTACGCTGCGTCCTCTGTGGGCTCTGAGTGAACTCAAAGTACAAACTACAAGTACACAAACACGAACGTAGCTCAGAGTGGCGGACACACTCGGCCTCGTTGGTCCAGCTGTGAGTCCGTTACCGTGAACTATGGAGCGGCAGATTTGTGCTGAACTAAGCTGCACACAGCTGATGTTAGCCAGGAAACATTACACACTGACTTTAATGGAGAGACCGGAAATACAAACACACACAGTTTGTGTTGTGAATTTTAGCACTACGGTTAGCATTTACAGGATATTGTTTTGTAGTGATATTATACAAAGGATCCTGTTTTTGCAATGCCCTTTGTTTTAAAACTTCATCTCCTCTTGCTGCGACCCCAGGGCATTTCTTTTGGCCTGCTGGTTTGGAAAATCCAACAGTTCATCTATATGTAAACAAGGCACTTAAACTGGGACAGAGTGCATTCCTTGAGTGCATTCCTCAGTGCAGTCTGCTAAAAGATCACACATCATTAATTATGTGCCTTTAGGTATATATGGTTAAACATTTCCTAATGCAAATAACTACATGTAATATTCTACCATGGGCAAACTTATATCACTAAAGGATTCTAAATGTCTAGTGTTTAATGGACCTGTCAAAAGTATGTTGAGATTAGACTGAAGATTCTGTAACTTAACAAAGCTCTTTATGTTAACTGTTATTTTCTCTTGCCTTGTCAACTAAGGATTTATGGTGTGAAAGTTGATGCTAAGGTTGAAGGAAAAACACCAACAAATCACTTTTTACCTTGCTCAAAATGTTTATGTGAAGACCATCTGGTTTTTGTGTCAGAACTCAGGATGTAGAAGATCTCTGAAAGATTTATTGTTTTTTTGTGAGTGCTTTTTTTATTGCCCTTGCTGAACAAAGGAATTCAACTGTCAGGACGCCGCCCCACCCAGTGGGCAGGGTCTGAACTGAAACATGTTGTCTGTCTATAAAAACTGTTACACAAAAATAATAAACTTTGAGTCAGTTTGGAATGACACCTAGAACAGTCTCTGCGTCTTCTTGTTCTCCCAGGCTACTCCCGGTACTCTGGCCGGTACCGTGATTGCCCGTTGATCATGCATGAGAATATTTTAATTTTGTTATATGTTAAAGGATGAACTCTGCTTATTGGTGCCCATGCCTTAGGAGGAAAAGCTCTATCTATGGACAGAGATTCCCTTCAGTTTGTTGTGTGAAGAAATCAAACACGAGCTGAACAAACAGTAAAGTTCCTAAAGACAAACTGTTAAAGGAGGAAACAAAGCAAACTTACAGTTTCTTCACACACCAACAACAAGCTCCACTCCACGAAGTTCAGGAAGTGAAAGTAAACTTTGAGCAGGAAGGAAACACCCAAAGAGACGTTTGAGGACAATCAGGAGCATTGGAACACTGTGCTGCGTTCAGGTGCACCTCGGAAACTCCAAACCTCTGGCAGGCTGTGATTTATTTCTGCTGGTTTTCCTGTTTGAAGCACAAACATCCGTCATCACTTTGTTGTTGTTCTTCCTGCAGCGTTTAAATGTTTCAGCACTGAACTGATGTTTCTTCAAAGCTCATTTCAACCTGTTGAAGTCATGAATGAAAGTGCAGACTGAGAGTGGATCACATGATGTTTGAGGTGTGTCATGTGACATGTTCAGTATTGTCACACATGTCTAGATTGTCCCTGATATCATAACTGCTCAAACACTGATGATTATATTTGAAGAATTATTCCTGATGGCAGCAAAGTTTGAATGGAGCTCTCTGTCTGTGCTGATTTGTCGCCCTCTGGAGGTCAAAGCACAAACTGCATGATGTCACTGTAACCACCACAGAGACAGGAAGTGTTTTTATGACTGAAACACTGAAATGATGCTAACGGCTGTCGTTAGGCTCACTGACAGCAGTGCTGATGTGTTCATGTCAAACACTGGCTCAGGTCAGACTCCTTCATCCTTCTCCAGCGTGAGGCCGCCCTCAGACCCACAGGAGCTCTGACCTTTGACCTCCTGACCCTAACCATTTTAGTCTTGTTGCATCTTTAAATGCAAATCCATCCAAACTGTAGCCGAGCAAAAGAAGCTGGAAGCTGTTCTATGAATGATGTTGTTGAAGGAGCTTGGAAAGAAAAGCGTCTGGACTTCTTTAAGTTGCTTGAAGAGGGACATGGACGTCTTAACGCCCACTCACATCCTGGGACATTTGATCACAGGAAATCACATGATAGCGTGGGGCTAGATCTCACAATGGGTTCACCCAAAACCTTGGCTGATTGTGACCCACACCCGTTTTCACGGAGGAGGAGGAGTTTCACATGCTGAACATGTGACAGCCTGGTTTAAAGGGACCAAAAGTAACTGGACACCTGATTCAGTTCAGGTTTATTCATCCGCTCCAAACCACAGCAGCAGTCACCTCCAGGGAACCAGCTGATCCATGTAACTGGGGACAGACCACAGCCCAGAGCACTGGTTCATGATGTGTTTGTGGACTGTAGGTTGTTTGGATAGAGATGAGATGTACTCAGCAGTCTGTCTCTAATGTTTAATGAAATGTTCTGAAGATGATAATAACTTGTGATTTTCTTTTGAATGAATCTTTAATCGTGTTGTAGGGCCTCTGACTCTCATGAAGATTTTCACATCAATGTGCTTTTCACAAAGATATTAACAATGAAAATGACGTGCAGCCCTGAACTACTCATGCGTTAACTCAGCGGTTCCCAACCCCCGGGTCACGGACCGGTCCGTGAGTCGTTTGGTACCGGGCCGTGAGAGTCGAGGCTCGGTGTGAAATTGATGGTTGATAGGTTTGTAGCATAAACCTGTTCGCTGGATCGTTCAATCCAGCTACACAGCAAAGCAAGACACGAGTAGTTCTTTATGTTTCTCGTGCACGGGAGAGACCTGGACCAATGCCGTTCCTTCGCTTGACCACAGTCGCTCTCGTCCGTTCCCTCGTAACACTGTTCTTTTATTGAGGTTACATGAATATACATAGGTTCATTAACATACACGTGAACAAAGGTACCAGTCTGTATGTTATGTAGGTGTGTGTGTGTGTGTGTGTGTGTGTGTGTGTGTGTGTGTGTGTGTGTGTGTGTGTGTGTGTGTGTGTGTGTGTGTGTGTCTGTGTGTGGAGTCAGAGTGTGACCCCATAAACGACTTCCCTAAAGCTGCTGGTCTGGAAGTCCAGCAGTTCATCTAAACAAAAGGCACTTAGACTAAAACAGACATCCTACCACAAAACAATAAGAAGGTAGCACCTCTCCCATGATCCCAGGACGTGGGTGTGAATGCCAGAACACTCTGGAGTCACACAAAGTCTTTAAAGACTACTATCATTACACAATTGGTTCTACACCTCTAAGCATATATGGTTAGATATTCCCCAATAACAATGACAATGATAAAATATAAATCCAACAATGGTTTTCAGGGTTTTTATCGTTAACTTCGTTTCCCTGGGTCTTTTCCCGTGTTGTAGTCGTGTGTCTTATTTTGAAAGAAATGTTTACGCGTTACCATAGCGACCAGAGAGCATTAAGGGAGCAGACAGGTGCATCCAACAACATTTTATTTTCCCTTATTTGATTTATGGACCTAACTGTATGAACTGGACTTTGGCTTTAATGCTGCTCCTCTTCATCATTGCTGTGTTGCATTTCCATCATTCTGCTGCTGGATTCACTGCAGGCTTTAACAAACACTCCTTTGGGTCCAGGCCCAGCCACGTGTTTGTAAGCTGCTGTGCTCCTCACAAATAAAGCCTGAAGCAGCTCAGACTGTTAGAAGCAGCACTGAGCCCTGTTACAGTTATAGTGTTAGAGCAACGGCTGCAGCCTACAGCATTTAAACTAGCTGACAGTAAACACATCAGTCCAGATGTTACCACATTACTTTGTGATGCTGAGAGTTAAAGGAGACTGGCTGATTAAAATCCCATTCCTTACATCACCGTCCTCTGCTCTGACTGCTTTCATTTACTCACAATCAGAATACTTTTTTGATCCCAGGGGAAATTATTTAGGTTACAGTGCTGCAGCACAAACAGGAACAAAGACACAACACACTAAGTAAGAAATAGCACAACATACACAATATATACATGCATACATATGAGTCACTTATAAGTAACATGTGAGTGCTGGGGTCTATGACAGCAGGCAGGTCTGTATTTATGTCCAGGCTGACATGAACAGCTAGTAGTTCAGGGTTCAACACTCAGGAAAGTGTGTGACCTTCCACACTGACAGAAGATGCTAAACATGACTTTAAACTGTTGTTTGTTAAAGCCTCACAGATCTGAGAGCAGGGCTCAGTGGGTACATGAGCCTTTATACATGAAGGCTTTCTGTTTCCAGGAGAGGAAACATGTGATCCAGCTGTGTTTGGTCACATGGATCTGCTCTGCATGGATCACCTGACTAAAACATGTTGTTATTATTGTTCTTACAGTCTTAAATCGGTACATCAGGCGGGTCACATGACACCCGGGGGTGACAGCAGCATCTTTCCCCTTTAGAAAGCTGCTCTCTGTCCCAGGAGCTGTTGTCACAGTAACAGCAGGAACAGGAAGTCACATGCTCTCTGCTCTGTGATTGGCTGCTTCTTATCTCAGCTTCCTGCAGAGGGTGGGGTCTGCTGATAACGCACACCAACAGAAGTGTGACTTTCACTTCCTGTTTATTGCTGTTGTTCTTAAAGCTCTCAGGCGATGCTGCAGCGCCCCCAGCTGACACAAACTCCTCCCTCTGTCTCAGAGGTCACAGGTCAGCCTGCTGCAGAGGGTCTGCCTGTTCATGGACTTCCTGTTACAGAGACGGGTCTCAGCGTCAACACTGGTTTCTGATTGGACGGTGTGGAAAATGTTACGAGTTCAAAATATTGGGGATGGAGACAAGAGAAAAACCACAATAACAACACTGGTCCGGTTGAGTCAAACGATGATTTTAATGATCACACACGTGGGAGATGGACACTGATGCAGACAGCCTCTGATCTCAAAATGGTGGAGCATTGATCAAACTCTTATAGCCTCTGGTGCCTCCACCTTATCATAAAAGCCTAAACATTCACATGCTTTCTCTCACACAGCGCCTAAGCTACGACCTTGGCTCCCTGTTTATCTGCTCCTGCTGAGATGGGGCAGAAAACTCCAGCATGTTCTCTTCTAATCAGACAAATAAGGCGATGACTTTCTGCAAACAGTATTTCTTATAACTCAGCAGTATAATGCATCATAAACAATATCATTCATTCACAATAAATCAGCAGTTTAATATAATGCACATCAGTTTAACTAATGCAATAGTTATCAGCTTCTTCTAATTCAGGAGAATAATGCAAACTAAAACTACATAATAATTCACAATCTTTAATTAGGGGTATAACATGGCATAAAATAATATTATAATCTAACAAAACCCAGCTTCCTCCAGCCGAGTGATGTGTGGATTCATCACTCTCTGTGGATCAGTGTAAGTCTGTGTGTGGGTCAGCTTCAGGACTTGTTTGACCTTTGACCCTGGCAGACAGAGCTGGTTACTGCTGTGTGACTCCTGCCGTCGCTCCACTTTAAATTTTACTTAAAATAAGTCCTGACATGGCCCCGCCCCCTCTGACCTGCTGCTCCTGGATGTGCTGAGGACACAGCGGAGGCTCAGAGGGGGCGGGGCTTTTCCCGTGACGGTAACCAAACTGCATTAGGTCACTGCACTGCCAGTGTTTAACCACACCTCTTCTGACTGACCTTTGACCTCTGACATGTTGATTCGATCCTTATTTAATGACGTCTTTTATCTAGTGATTTAATTCTGTGTATTTATATGTGATGGTGTTCCTGCGTTCAGCCTCAGCTGATATCCACAGACGCTCCTATTGGCTGGTTTTAAAAACACATTTTTCCATTAAAGAGACTCTTTTAAAAACACGTCTGCCTGAAATTCACATTTCATTGATTTTGGGGGATTTTAACAGAGAGATAGAACTTTATGAATCCCTCATGTTTATCCTCCAGGAAATCCAGTTTGTAGCAGCAGAACACCGACAAACTTTTACACAGCACAGAATTAGGATATCAAATAAAGGGGAATAAGAGAATATGAATATAAGCATAAATATGTACATATATACACAGACCTCACACAGAGACAGCAGCTACACTGTGTGTGGATGTGATCCACAGTCACAGCTGTGGGTTTCAGTCAGTGTGTCTCTAACTTCATGGTCACATTTCAAAGCTTATTGGAGCCAGAAGATGTTCAAGTAAAAGATTTATTGCTGTACTCGTCTACCAGGATAACAGGAGGTTCATAAAGCTGTGTAATACTTCAGCTTTACATCATGCAGTAGTAGTTTATTAAACCCCCCAAAATATGACTATCCAGAGTTGGGACCAGGAAGCAGAGTTGCAGTCTTACACGCCTCTCTGCAGCTTCTCTCCTCCTGCTACCCCCCAAAAACCCATCTCCATAGAGACTGTGTCAGCTCCCAAACAGACAAAAAACAAACTAAAAACCAGCAACAAACAACTTAAACATAAACAGTCACAAAGAAAGAACAATACAGTATCCACATCTGAACCAAAGAGTAAAACAGTGAAATGTGGATTATTAAACATTAGGTCTTTCTCCTCCAAGTCTCTGTTAGTACATGTTAGTAAAAACATTTCTGCATTTTACCCATATTTTATTTTTAACTCAAAATCAAAGATTCCAGATTCTCCTACATGTTGGTTTTGAATCAGATAGGACGACAGATTTCAGGTGGCCCTGTGTCTTTCTCTATTACATTTGCCACTGTGTAACTCAAAGTTATTTAAGGACTAGTTTATTTCAATGGATGAGTTTACTGACTGACGCGCAGAAGAAATAGTTCTTTATGGAGCCTAGATGGTGTGAATGATGAGACCAAAGACTGCAATATCTTGTACCAAAAATATATTGAATAAATGGAGGAAAGGGGAAATGGAACAAAATAATTAACACAACACACAACATAAATGCCCACAATTAAATAATAAATCAATGCTGTGATCTTTCTGTGCAAAAGTCCTTTTTGGTCCTCTTCTTTTTAAAGTTCACTTTTAAGGTATTCCTCCTTAGAGTCCAGCTTCATACAAATGGGGAAATATGTCCGTAATCCAAAGACGGCTAAGTGGGGGAAAGAGGGGAAACAAAGAATGGTCCTACCGGCTCGCCACTTCAATATGAAGAAGATTAATTCAAAGGGAGGGAACAAAACCTGACCTGTAGGTCAGAAAAACGTCCATTAGCACATCAAGTTCGATTCAGTTTACCGGTAAACAAATATTTTTCTGCAAGCCTATGTAACAATGCAAATCATCATCAACCAATGTACAACAGTTAAATTATTAATTATCTTGGCTACGTAGCTTAATCTATACATTCCAGTAGCGTTCGCTACAAACAATACAAAAACAACAATAAAGAAAAACAGCTGTCTAACAGACAGCATAGCCGAATTCAAGGCAACACATAACAATAATCATTCAATCGCACTTTGTTTCAAAGTAAGCCCATTAAAGTGCTTAAGTAAATAAAAGTGTTCAAAAACAGCGGTTTTTGAGCCGGAGTTCTGCTCGCGGTGGGAACGCCGCCGCACAGCCATTTTTTAATCGCGAAAACGATCGGCTGGTTACTGACAACCAAAAGGTTGTTTTTGGCAGATATTAAAGATCATGGGTGGGCGGGGCAAATGGAGCAGTTTTCTACAGTCGAGTAAAATTCCAGGAAAGAGCTGGGTGTGGCTTTCCTTTAAATCACATGATCAACAGCTTTAAGATGGAGGCAACTCGCTCAGTGTTTCCTGTTTCATTCTTAGACTGTGGCGATGGTAAGTAGCAGCTTTTCACTTGTTACCTGGCATCTTTTCAGCCACCAATGATAGTCATTGTATGTTATCAACATTTCACTAACTATGTTTTCTCTCATGTTTAAAATAGGCCGACCAAGAGCAAAATAGGTATGTCTGCAGACTCTGCTGTAGCCAAAGTTATCAGATCTCCTGTGTTTTTAAATCCCTAACTGCTCGATCATTATCATTTTAGAAGACAACAATTTCTCAAAGGAGGTTCAAAACTAATGCCTACAAGATTACCAAGAGGATGGTTCGGGGCTCTTACATGACTCCGGGAAGTCAACACTTGGTGGATGAGGTGTGTTACCTTTGACACTTTTAAGACAGTCCTGTTTATCACTACTAACAATAAGCAAATATGTTTTCACTCAACAGATCCTTCACAGCATGTTGTTTCTGGGCAAAATCAACAACATCCCCTTTTCTCCAGAAGAAATCTTCCCTAATCCTTTTGTTTTGGGTTCTTTAATGAGAAGATATCCCAGGCCTTTTAAGTTGTATTCGACTCAGCTTCCCAGGCGAAGTCCCTTCTCCTGTGTGCTCGACATGGTAAGATAACTCTTCTCACATTTTCAGTCAATCTGACAAACTTCCAGTTTTTAGGAAAGTATAATGCAAAGTGCTTTTTTACTGAGAAATCCAAAGAAAATCCATACTGTACCTTATACTTCAACATATGCTTCTAGCTATACTTCTCCACCAAACACAGAGACTGCAGGAGAGCTGGAGACTTGCTTCAGAATTTGTTAGTTCTAAATAATGTCTAACAGACTCATTATTGGAGATGCTTACAGTCTTCAAGGCGTATATGATGCTGTCACTGTGTAGCTGCTGGATCTGTTAAGCTCAAAGACTCTAAATTCAGCGTGTTTTGACAGCCCGGCATAGCAAAATAGAAAAAAAAAGGTCAATTAGCAAATTTAATTATAAATTAGTGAGAACAAAGATGGATTTTTGCTTATTGATTTAAAATTAAATAGATTTTTGTGACTTGTTTCACCCCCTATCTTAAAATGTCTAAACCAAAAGCATCCAATGGTCCTGCATAGTTAAACAAGTCAAGCAGCGAAACAAACATGTTGATCAACTTTCTATGAAAAACAACTATATAATCAGGTGCAACACTTTGACCAGATCTGTAACTGTTTTCAGATCGTCCTGCAAAATAACTCAGAGAATGAAGAGCAAATAAAGCAGAGTCTGCAAGATCTCCTCACAGACTTGGACTTAGAAGAGAATAATAAAAAAAACAGCTTTCGTCTCGTCCACCATCTGCATTTCTCAAAAATCCCAAACCAACAAATCAGAAAGGTACTGCGGAGTCTCCATGTCCACCAAAGGTCCTAACGCTGGGAAAATTATGATTGCTGCCTCCTGTCTTAGCAAATGGCATAAATATGTATCTGGTGCGGTGATGACCTATTATCCAAACACAGTCCAGAAAGATTACTTTGATGGAACAATTGAAGTACCTGGAAATATCAGGTGTGAGGCTTTTTGTCTCCGTGATGGTGCCAGAATGAAGCCTTGCAGATCATGTAAGAATTTGTTTGGCTTGAACACAGAAGACCTCAGAGAGTGGCCATATGGTAACTGTGCTGAAGCTGAGAGCCTGAGCAATTTGCTTGAAAATGAGAGAGAAGTTGAAACACATGTGGATGAATACTCAGCTGAAAAGGACAACAGGCAGAGAGCTGAGGATGAGGTTGGTAGGGTTCTTAGAACCGTGTTGCAAAGGATTCGGTTTAACTGGACAGGTGAATTTTACAACCCAGAACAAGAGTGAGATTTCATGAAATCATTTGCATTCATCATTCTGATAAATCAAAGATTCTCTGCTCTGACAGCATCTGTGTGGATTTTCTGTAATCACAGAGACGTGTATAAGCATGTTTACTTTCCATCTCCATGTAATTGTCACATTTAATAATTAAAACTGGCTTCTATGGGTTTTTGTTTGTTTGCTTACATATCTAGTGTTTAATGCAATATGAAGCATTATCAGACAGCATTTATTGGGAAGAATCCCATATTTATACTGGTCTGTACCCAGGGTACACAGAAAATAAAAACACATGTTTTCTTATTATGATCCCAACTATAATTTACTTAAGCAAAAGCACTACATGTGTAGTTATAATATTTATAGCAGTTACTGTTGAGCTTTAAATTTATCATCTTAAATGTTTATATGCTGATTATATTGCTTTATATAAGAAAGGCCTAACTCTGAGTACACTCTGTGCCAAAAAGTGCTGACAGGAAACTGCATGCTTTTGCAGAAACGTGCTTTTGCAGCTAGAAAGTGAAGCTGATATATATCAGTTTTAATTAGTTTTTACCAACTGCTTGCTAGGGCAATCCCACGAGTTTGGTGTTTTTGTATTGAACATGATTCCAAGTGCTTTCTATAACACATAGCAGAGGTGCCACAACAAAGACTGAGAAGAGGACAGGAAGAGACAGTGAAAGAGATGCACTCCTTCGCCATTCATGTTAAAGCGTTGCATAGCTTTAAGTTTAGAGAGTGTTGCATAACTTCAGTCATTTTTCTACCACAGGTGAAGCCAAGAATTGTGAAGCTCTCTTTTGGCCAAATACCAGAATCTGTAAGAAGAAGAAAAAACAAACAATCAAATAGGTCATTATTAAGAGAACAACAATCTCTTGATGATTATCCACAGTGTCTTTGATAACTCTGAGATACAAACTGTCAAGTATATACACATCCCAGCAAACAATAGCTGTGTTTGACTAAAGCGATTAATAACAAGGACAGAGCTACAATCACTACAGTCAAACATAAAGGGCTTAATCCTGAATCCAAGTCTGAGCTGTGATGCCGTTGGTGCTGAAAGCTGCTCAGATCCTGAAGCTGCACGTTTTGTCTCTCTCTAACCAAACCAGCAGCAAAAGAAGACACATTTCGCTTGACATAAACATTGTCATGAATTCCCTCTTACTTTTGCTGGTTTGCTTCCACCACCATTAAAACACACACAGAAAAACAACACAGCACAGCTCTCTGCCTCTCTCAGTGTACTTTAAGAACACCGTTTCCCATCTCAAATCTCTGTTTTTGGCATTATTCGCTTGCTTGTTATGAAGCAGTCTACCGTTGCTTACAGCCATTTTTTTTTAATGACTTCCGACAAGACAGCCTCATTTCTGCTGTTCAATACCAAATTTTATTTATTTTCAAATTAAGTGAAACTGCAAAATGCTCTGCTGTGTCTCTATTAAAACCTCTTATTAAAACCTCTGAATCACTTCAGCAGCATCAGCCAATGTACATTTGTTGAGTCGTGGTTCTCGTCTGCTTTTGTTCTACTGCAGAATAATATTTTTAAGGTTATCTACTGTAAAAAGCTAGGCCAGGAAAATCTGCTTCATGGTTTTGTGTTTTATCCTCAGTTACTTTGACACAAAAGCATCTGCTGTGATGCTCACACCTCTGATGAAGTTTCACAAGTGTCAGTACTGATAAATGATCAGAATTATAATGTTTCTGACTCTCTGAGTAAGAATTAAATGGAATCTAATTGGGACCTTGTGAATTGGAATTGAACAGGTTCTAGAAATCAGTGATGATACTCAGCTCCAATACCCACCTATGATATTAGGCTTACGAACGCTGACTGGGTTTCATTTACCAGCTTTTTATGTTCTTCCTGCAGTTTCCTCCCCACATCACTCATCTTAACTTTTTTCCAGTCCTCCTCAGTCTAAACAGAACACACAACAATACAAAGAAAAGCTCAGGTGATTGATCTCTAACACTAGGCATCCCCAGTCTTATTCTTAGCAGTCTAACTTCTCACCATATCTTTGAAGGCCTCTCCATTGTAGTAGCGCTTGGATGCTGGATACTCTATCGTTTTGTCACATAGTTCCAGGAAACTGGAAGCCACCAGATGCAGCTCCTCTCCGTCATAGCCGTACAGCTTTTTGTCCTCACGCGTCATCAGCACAAGCTCGTCACATGGACATGAGGTGCCCTTTACCACACCAATAACCTGCATTTTTACAATCTCGGGAAGGTAGAATTTTCCCCAGGCGTTAACTTCATCATCATCCCCGTTGTATTTGGTGTTCTCAAGCTCTTCTATCCACAGGTCAGCACCACTTGGCTTCTTCAGGTGAACGCACATGCTTTTGTTTTTGGAAACAAAATCTTTCACCCATTTCAGGTACTTTTCACCTGGAAAGAAGCAGACAAGGAAATATGGATGAATGTAGAAGTATTGGAAAAGACAAATAGCAAGGTTATCCTACAGCAGTTTGTGAAAATGTTGTATCTTGAAATAAGCAGGCAAAATGAGGATCTCACTTATCTCATATGTTCTGACTACCGACTTTCTTCAGTTAAAGGACAAAAAAAAGGGCACACTGGAGGCTGACAGAGTGTGCAATGGTGGGAATCATTTTGCAGAACTCACTAAAGTTTGTTTCTCCTGGAACAAGCTTTTTACACTTCGGCAAATGAAAATACTGTGTTAAACTAAAAAAAGAGCACCAGACCAAGGTCTACAGTACTAACAGAAAAGCATGCCGTTACCTGTTGCCTGTCGACACAGCTGCTGATCTTCCTCACCAAAAAAATGAGGATCCCTGAAAGGAATAGAAAGGTTATGTTAAAATGAATGACTGTCACGGTGATCATGGGAAGCTCCAAAATATCACAATAGCTACGAAATCACAAAATGCAGTGTGATGTCTGTAAGCACCAAACATGACATCTCTGCAAATTCATCTTGAAATATGTAGGTACCTCACACGTACAGCTGCAGCCATCTCAGCCATTTATCACTGTGGCTGCCAAGTGGCTGCCACTTCACAAGCGCATGGCACAACATAGAAGAGCCACCTCCACAGGACAAGACTCAGCAGTCCATCTGCATCTTAAGGATAAAGGTCACTCTTTCGAGGATGCCAATGTTCACATTTTGGACAGAGAGGACAGATGGTTTGAAAGAGGAGTGAAAGAAGCCATCTATGTCCACTGTGAGCGACCATCTTTGAACAGAGGCGGGGTTTACGACACCAACTCTCTGCCATCTATAATCCAGTTTTGAGATCCTTCCCAGACGCCTTAACGCCCACTCACATCCTGGGCCATCTGACCTCAGGAATTCGCATGATAAGGTGGGGCCAGGTTTCACAATGAACTCACCCGAAACTCTGGCTGATTGGGACCCACACCCAGTTTCCCACCTTGGCTCAGGCGATTAGAGGATCATCAGGGGGTCCTTTTGTCCCTCTGTGGGGGGTCACTCCCACTAGGTTTATATCTGGGACTCTCCACCATTTGACCTTAGAACTGAAGAAGCTTCTCGGATGAGAGGTGAAACGTCTTCAAGCAACTTAAAGAAGTCCAGACGCTTTTCTTTGCAAGCTCCTTTGACTACGATGACCTGGATGACTGAGAACCTTCACAGACATAAGGTGAATGTGACAAACAAAGCGCCTTCTTGTTCTCTGTGATAATGTAAAGTTATTAATGAAAAAACAAACGAGTAAAAAACGGACTGGAAACATGTCTTCAATCAAAACTCGACAAAAACAAAGAAACAGCCTCACTTCTCTGCGACGCTCCCTAAAAATGACGTTACGTGTTACGTACCAGAGATTTCTATACAGCCCTTTATCAAGCCGAGAGAAAGTGACACAAAAACCCCCCAACTAATAACGACTAGCAGAGAGGTTCAGTTGAGTGTAGTTACCTGGTTTGCAGACGCATACAGACGTTTCCTGTCCTCTCGGACGCAGCTGTGATAGAACATGTGGTGCATTACTGCCACCAACTGGCTTGGAGTGAGGACCGGAAATCGCTCATGCCAAATCAAAAAAAAAAAAACATAAAGAAAGATTAAGTGAAGAGATAAATGAATACATTAAATCAAGAAGAAAAAACCCACCACCGGACATATACATCCTCATATCCTTCTGTACAAATGAGTTTGTTTTAGAAACTGAAAAAAGCCACAAAACCTTCACATCTAGAAATCCTTTGCAGTAAAACTTGTTTTTTGGCAGGTTCCACAGGTTTTGAATCAGTTTTCTTCTTTATTCCTGATAATTTTGACAATGAAAAAGAACATGTTCTATAGGGCTTTGGAGTTGACCTCACGCCGCAATGCATTGTGGGAGCGCGGCACCATTTTCGAGGTCTACGAATCAAAACAAACACACTGTGTTGGAACGACGATTACAAGATGCTTAAAAGCAGCTCAAAAGAGAACGGACTGTATAGAGACCGATTGCGTCCAGAGGCGAAGCGGCGGTACTTGCAGAAAATAGCGTGCAGTGGAAATGTGGACCCGTATGAAATACGGCCGTGGAGTAGAAACCCTGAAGACGTAGCCTGATATATTTTCGTACCTTATCTGTGGAGTCAGCGCGTACAAGTCGTCATTCAAACAAAGGTAAGTCAGCTCGAGTACTGCGTGTGAAATGCGTTTGATTTCCCTGCAAACATTCACATTAGTGCAGCATAAATTCATTCATGAGGGGAAATTACAGTGAGAACATGTGGAGGCTGTTAGAGGGAGAAGATAGTGAGTTCAGTGCAGGGCTGTGCAGAGAGGTTTAAAGGGGCCGGTGCTCAAAGTTAAAAAGGGGCACATTGAACCAGGCTGAATAACAACAACACACATTCATCAAGAATCTAATATGGGAAGGGCAGGGCTGTGTTGGTCTGAGACTGTAGACATTAAAAAGTCCACAGGAGAGATGGTAGCTGATTAAACAAGTGTCATGAGATAATAACAAAATGCAAAGATTGGTGACAGCGCTTGGAACCATAAGGCAACAAAAAACTATGTATGTAAAAAAAAAAAAAAAAAAAAAAAAAAAAAATATATATATATATATATATATATATATATATATATATACAGTGGGGCAAAAAAGTATTTAGTCAGCCACCGATTGTGCAAGTTCCCCCACTTAAAATGATGACAGAGGTCAGTAATTTGCACCAGAGGTACACTTCAACTGTGAGAGACAGAATGTGAAAAAAAATCCATGAATCCACATGGTAGGATTTGTAAAGAATTTATCCGTAAATCAGGGTGGAAAATAAGTATTTGGTCACCTCAAACATGGAAAATCTCTGGCTCTCACAGACCTGTAACGTCTTCTGTAAGAAGCTTTTCTGTCCCCCACTCGTTACCTGTATGAATGGCACCTGTTTGAACTCATCATCTGTATAAAAGACACCTGTCCACAGCCTCAAACAGTCAGACTCCAAACTCCGCCATGGCCAAGACCAAAGAGCTCTCGAAGGACACCAGGAAAAGTATTGTAGACCTGCACCAGACTGGGAAGAGTGAATCTACAATAGGCAAGCAGCTTGGTGTGAAAAAATCAACTGTGGGAGCAATCATCAGAAAATGGAAGACATACAAGACCACTGATAATCTCCCTCGATCTGGGGCTCCACGCAAGATCTCATCCCGTGGGGTCAAAATGATCATGAGAACGGTGAGCAAAGATCCCAGAACCACACGGGGGGACCTGGTGAATGACCTGCAGAGAGCTGGGACCAAAGTAACAAAGGTCACCATCAGTAACACACTACAACGGCAGGGAATCAAATCCCGCAGTGCCAGACGTGTTCCGCTGCTGAAGCCAGTGCATGTCCAGGCCCGTCTGAAGTTTGCCAGAGAGCACATGGATGATACAGCAGAGGATTGGGAGAATGTCATGTGGTCAGATGAAACCAAAGTAGAACTTTTTGGTATAAACTCAACTCGTCGTGTTTGGAGGACGAAGAATACTGAGTTGCATCCCAAGAACACCATACCTACTGTGAAGCATGGGGGTGGAAACATCATGCTATGGGGCTGTTTTTCTGCCAAGGGGACAGGACCACTGATCCGTGTTAAGGACAGAATGAATGGGGCCATGTATCGTGAGATTTTGAGCCAAAACCTCCTTCCATCAGTGAGAACTTTGAAGATGAAACGAGGCTGGGTCTTCCAACATGACAATGATCCAAAACACACCGCCCGGGCAACAAAGGAGTGGCTCCGTAAGAAGCATTTGAAAGTTCTGGAGTGGCCTAGCCAGTCTCCAGACCTCAACCCCATAGAAAATCTGTGGCGGGAGTTGAAAGTCCGTGTTGCTCGGCGACAGCCCCAAAACATCACTGCTCTCGAGAAGATCTGCATGGAGGAATGGGCCAAAATACCAGCTACTGTGTGTGCAAACCTGGTAAAGACCTATAGTAAACGTTTGACCTCTGTTATTGCCAACAAAGGTTATGTTACAAAGTATTGAGTTGTATTTTTGTTATTGACCAAATACTTATTTTCCACCCTGATTTACGAATAAATTCTTTACAAATCCTACCATGTGAATTCATGGATTTTTTTTTTTTCACATTCTGTCTCTCACAGTTGAAGTGTACCTCTGGTGCAAATTACTGACCTCTGTGCAAGTTCCCCCACCTAAAATGATGACAATCGGTGGCTGACTAAATACTTTTTTGCCCCACTGTATATATCAGCAATCAATCAGAAAATCATTGGTTCATATTACAATTAAATATGAACAGGCTCCTTAGATGTAAGCAGTTCAGATCTGATGTCATTTACATTCTTCACACAGCACATTCGTCCAGGCTGACAGGTAAACATAGAACTAATCTCAGGTAACATGACTCATAGTAGAGATCCAGTAAGAAAGATTGCAGGCTCTAATATTATTACCACACAATCCAAGGACACACCAACAGCTCAGATTTGTAGAACTATTTAAACAAATGTCTTCTGAATATTCAATTCAGGTTCACAGTGGGAGGGTGGGGGGGGGGGGGGGAGGTTTCGTGGAATTTTTTAAATAAAGTCTGCAACACAGAAAGAGCTGTGATCAAGCTATTTATTACTGCGCCAACACACATCAAACATCACAGTTCAGTCATGTCAGCGCTGCCACAGAGGTCGTGCTCCTCCTCCTTTATGCTTTCCAAGGAAGAGGGAGGAAGTTACAAACTGATCCTACCACACTTCACGTGTCTCGCTATGAAACCTAACGCATCAATGGTTGTGCTGTTTTGTGCCCTTGGCCTTATCAGCACCTGTAAAGGGAGTTGTTTTCTCAAACTGCTGAAGTAAGTTCAACTAGTTTTAGCAACTTTCACTGAACAGTAACAGTGTCACAACTAAGCATATGCATAAGCACTGTGACCAGGAGAGGGAGGTCATGTCAGGACATTCTCTAGTTGGACACACAGGCTCACAGAACTGCACAACATGACATGTCACACACTTGTTTTTCTCTAAAGTATCATCTGATGTTTGTATAAGGAGAACTTTGGACTATGGGGAGACTGTTATCATTTCCAGTAAGGTCTAACTGTGTGATGTCATCATGGGTTATATAAGGATGGGGAACGGTCCACTCTTTGGAGATCTGTGGCTGTACGCTTGTCTTCCCATGCTTCTGTCTTAGAAGTGTGTAATAAAATCACTATTTTTGTCACCTACACGGACTCGGCTGTTTTTCCTTCTTACCCAAACTGAACCAGACGTAACAACTTGGTGCCGAAACTCCGGTTGGGGGAGAAGGGAGCTTGCAGCTATCGTGTGGGTGACAAACAGGGGCGAAGGCCAGCAGCCTATCTGAGTGACGCCAGGCGACATAAGAAAGGTGAGTGCCACCTGTTGATTTTTATCCAAAGGCGCTATATTGGAAGTTAAAACTAAATTTAATTAAATAATATTCACTCAGTCTGGGTTTCTGGTGTTTGTCCATAGTGATTTTTTTTGGGGTAATTTGTGTTTAAAGTTTGGGGAACGTTTGACTGATAAAATTTATTGCTGTTCATTGTGGGAGCGAATTTTAAGAGGTTTAAGAGGTTATATAAGGTTAAAATAATACGGTTTAAGGTGTGTGGAAACAAATAATACGGTTTAAGGTGTGTGGAAACCGATGTGGGTGGCTGGATGCCAGCAGTCACCTGGGTAGTGTAGGGCATTTGGTTTTAATTGGGTAGCAGAGACTGGGTCTTGGGCGTCAGATAATTGAACTGGAGGCGGCGACCTCACAGTGACGCTTATAATATATTGAGTAAATCTGTTTAGGACTGGGGACCAGGTCCCTTAAGGGCGCAGCTGCTCAGCGCCGTGGCGGCGACACCTAATCGCGGACGCGTGGCTAGGCTTTTTGCTCGGTTGGATTGCCGGGGGAGGTCGAGCAACCCGAAGAATCGGAAGTGATCGACGGAGATCGCTTTCTTTACTGCGCCAGATTGATTGAGAAGGTTAGACCTGGCTGCATCCTATCTAACGTTGGGCACACTGAGCTTTAAGTAAAGCCAAAAGCGTGATCTGTGATGTGTCACGTGGCTGGTGGAGCTCCGTGTTTTCCTGGCGGGGAAGTAGTTTTAAAGTTATTAGAATTTAGTAATCTGACCGTTTTCAAGGTGGCGTACTTGAGACGTGTATTGACCAGCAAGGCTAGGCCTGGGCTATAGGTGCTTTTAAATTAGTCAAAAAGTTAGGTGTAACCTCTTCTGGCATATGACGTCTATGCGGGCCTGTGTGTATATAGATTATAAATTACCTGTGTGTGTAAATAAGTTCTATAAATCTGTTAAATCTGAAACTCCTGCTAAGAACTCCTTAAACTGTCTTGTGTTGTTGAATTTCTTCTGTGTGGATCCAGAGTGTGAAAAAACGAAAACGCCTTTCTCTTCTCTCGCTGTTAGAGAAGAGGAGAGAGTGTGTGTGTATTTCTCCTTAGGAGAAAGGAGGGGTTGTGTGGTGCTGCGCGGTAGCGGGCACACGCGCGCGAGTACGAGCGGAGTGTGTGTGTGTACAGCTGCGGCCCTTGGTATCATCTCCCTATTTCTCCATTTCTGTCCTTCTGAGCTTCTTTTCGTTAGGTGAAAGGGGGTCTCAGAAGTATGGTTAAAAGATTTCAGTATATTAAATAAACTAAACCTGGTAGTCTTGTGTTTGTGATTTCCTAATGTGACTATGGTTTAATAGAATTCCATGAGTAATGATCCCTTGTGTAAAACTCCCGTAAGGTAGGAGTGCGGGGATAAATATCTTGACAAAATTTGAGAACTTTGTGTGATTGCTGGGAGATTTTTAGTTGGGTCGTATTTCCTTCTCTACCTGGAAAAGGCAGAGATCTGTGCTTTATTTGATGTTGTGTAAATAAAGCTTTTAAAAGTTGGTTGAGTCTCTCGTATAAGGAGGGAAAACGGTGCATGGTAGATTGTCTGGATTATTTTTCTATGTGAAAACTTTGTAGTTGTTAGGGAAGTGAATGTGAGAGTGAATTTTCGCTGGCTTTGCGTGCTTAAAATTGTTGTATTAGACGATTGTCAAGCTTTTAGCTTGAAAGGAGGATTAGAGAGTGTGTGTGTGAGTGTATGTGTGTCTGTGGGCGGTCTCTCTCTCTCAGGCTGGAGCCTAGCGGAAGTTCGGCTTGACCAGCTTGTGAGATTCTAACTGCCGAAAGGAAAGTACAACGAGCCAACCCCTAAGGGAGGAGTTGGATTGTGGTTATGTTAAAGCTTTGCTGTAGGGGTATGAGTGTGAATTTGTGCTGGCTTCACATGTTTAAATGGATGCATAGAAGTTTGTGAGTGAGAAATTGTTATGGTGGGGTTTAAAGTTAGTAAAGAGTTAAATCAACCCTCCTCAAGAGTTCAATAATTTAGGCAGTTATGTTTATACGAATACTAAATGTATGTTTAGTGTCCTCATACAGGTGTTTTTTCTTAACCTGGAAACCTGAGTACGGCAGCAGAAGACAGGCCAAGCTTTGGCTAAAAATTCACGGCTGGACACCAGAGTTGTCCCCACCCCTCCCGGAAAAAGAGAGAATGAAGTTTTAGGCAGGTTTTTCTCGCTGAACTGCTCTGGGTGCTGTGTCCCTGAATCTCACCAGTGTTAACCTCTGGCGGAAGACATGGAAAAAAGGAAAAGATGTTCCTGGTAAATGACTGAAACAAATAAAACCACACACAACCAGAGACAGGTATGAGGAGTGTGAGGAACAGACACATGTGTGTGTTAGAGAAATGCCTCATTTGAGAAAAAGTTAAATTAACCCACATACAGACGCACCCACACATGCAATGAAGAAACAGCTTACATACATGTGCACGTACATGCAAGGTTAAAGTAGCGACACTTAACATACACCTGTTTTTAAATGATATAGTTTATCCACTACTGACAAATAAACTCTCTGGGTTGCAGGACAACAACTTAACGTCAAAAGACAAAGACACTGGTCTGATGATTAAGTGAGGACACGACAAATTTAGTGGTTAAAAGGGTCGAATTGGGACATGTTTTTGTTGATTGTTTAAGACAAATGACTACTGAATGGTAGAAAATTCCTTTTTAGGTTTCTAAACAGGATCTTAAGAATTTTAACACGTACCTGTGTTGTCCTGTCAACTTGAGGGGTTATGAGTTGATTATATGGTGAGAAAAAACAAAAAAGGGGGGAGAGGAGACCCCGTTGTTTCTCCCCTCTCTGGATAACACAGCCAACACAACACAGCCAGCACAACATCATTTTCCTGTTCGCCTGTTTTGTTTTGTTTTTGTTTTTTCTGAAAGCCGAAGCTGACCTGGACTCCTACCCTCCCCTCTATCATCGTTGCCCTCTCCGCTACCATCTTTGACCCTTTGACCCCTGAAGGCCACACCAGCTGGACTCATAACAACAACTTGAGGATGTCAACAGTGCTGCAAAAAAAAAAAAAAAGCGATCTCATGCAGCAGAGACGGAGAGCACTAAACCTAAAGCCCGTTTCACTACACGGGGGAAATTCCCAGACTGCGTCAGCTGACAGAGCTGTGACGAGACGCGCATTAAGCCCGGAGGAAAAGAGAGGGTGAGCAAAAGAATGCTGACCTCTGAGAAGAGCCGAACAGCAGAGCTGCAGAAGGCCGTGGAGCAAAGTAAGGACAACATAAACAGACTCCAATCTGACGTGGAAGGAAAAGACTCTGAGGTTTTTGCCCTCAGTAAGAGCTCAAGGCATCAGAGCAGAAATTGAGCATGGCTCCGGAGGAGCTGGCTGCTAATTGAACTCATCAGTCAGACTTGGAGTTTCACGTACAGGACTTGTAATCAGGCGGAAGCTTGCTGGAGCAGGAGGTCGTCAGACCTGACGCAAAGCTCCAACAGCAGGAGTAAACCCTGAAAGAGTTACAGAAGCAAAAGGGTCAAGTTACAAGGAGAAGATGCAGGCAGCTGCAACAACGGATGAAAACAGACCCAAAGAGGAGGGGAGGACCCTAGGGCATGCTTCAGGCCGCTGGTTTACCTAAACTACAGAACAGGAAGGTGATGAACACAAAACATACACCAACACACAAACACACACTTCTGCATGCGCCGACTTAGAATGAAGAGAAACACACACATGAACACTTATGCACTCGTTGAGGGAGTGAAAACTGATACATACCCATGCACCAAAATCAAAATGTTGATTTAATTCACTAAGAAGTGACACACAATGCTCCAGCTGCTGCAATGAAGAATGCTTTACTGACAAAGGCTCAATGCTGCACACAACAAAGTCAAATATAGAATATGCTATAATAATAAGCCCAGAGGGCATTTGTGTGGTCTGGGGAGCAGAGTCCGGAGCGGTTTGGTTATGAAAACGATGCCTGTGCGAGATATCTGGGGCTTAAGGCCTCGACTCAATTGTTTACTGTACACTAAAAAGAAAAGAAAACAGCCTGAGCAGTGGTGCAGAGTGAAAACGATGAATTAACAGTGTGAGTCTTATTTCAGAGCGCCACATCATTGTGATGGAGACTTAATAAAAGGAGGAACACACGGACAAAGAAGAAGAGAAAGGGGGGGCAGCCCTTGAACACGATTGCCTGAGGCATTAAAGTTCTGTACTAAATTCTGGTTTCCAGTGTGAGAAAAGTCACGCAGTGCCAGTAGTAGAGCTAGGTTGAGTGATGATTCTAAATTACTGTAAGTAAATCATCGTACACCCGTTCAAGTTTCATGATAACAGGGATCTAGACTTTGTTGAACCCTAGGCAATTTGAACAGCTAAGATTTGAGTGACCAAGTAGCAGTTGAATAAAAGTCATTGAATAAGTGTTGAAATAAACTGGCAGAATTAAGAGAATTAAAACATTTCAAGAGCTCAAATTACTTAATATGGAAACGGTTCTATTTTGTTTCACGAACGCAAAACATATAGGTTTAGGAATATGAAAAGGTTGAGGTGGTGTTGATTTGACTCTGTGTAGGTTTAGGTGGGTATTTTTATTGATGGGAGGAATATTCAGTGACAAGTCCTAAGACCCGGGCGTCTGCATTTTGTTTTTGTTATTTTTCATTTTATTTTGTTTTATATTTTGAACAGTGCACTGATTTTTGTTTGTGAATCTTTTCTTTAAGCAGATCTGCACATCGGAAATTACAAGCAGTACACTTCGGCGAGAAAATTGTTGTAAGTGAGTTTCTCCGCATTGAAATGGGTTCTGGAGGAAACACTTGTGGGGACAATTAGAGATGAGAGTCCCTGTCTAAAAAAGGATTCAGCGAGGTAATCCAAACTCAAGTTCTTGTTTTCTTTTTGAGATGACGTCATTTTGCTGAGGGCGGAAATCTAAATGCGGCGATGGTTTCCGCTATCAGCAAAGAAAGAAAAAATGGATGAATGAATGAATGGATGAAAGACTGGAAATAAAACAAATGGACTGACTGGTAAAAGCTGACAAGACTTGACTACGACTTAAGGTTAACCTCCACCGAGATAGAACAAGAGGGTGGATGAATTTATGTGTGATTCTTTTTACAGGAAATCTTTTTATAGCACCTCTGGAATGTGGATGTGCTGCTAATGTTTGCTTTGCTGTGTTAAGAATGTGTGAGGAGGGTGCAGTAGAAAACAGACAAGTGACATGAAAACAAGTAATAATAACAAATACCTAATTTGGGGACAGTTTGACAGAGCTCACTAACTGGCCACTAGGGAGCTCTTGGTAGGGATACACAAGTGGAGTAACATTGCCCAAAGGGTGAATAAAACAAATTGTGGCAATAATAGTGATTTAATGATTGGAGAAACCTGAACATGATACTTGTCTGTTGTGCTGAATCTTTTATTACTCTTATGATTTGCAGGTGGTTGTAAATAAGCTGTTTACTTTAACAGGTTTGCTTTTTAGCTGAATTGCAAAATACAACTAGAACGATTAATTGAGACTAATCGCAACTAACCTGAAACTGAGGAGGTTCTATATAAGGAAGAATTAAAACAGGTATAAAGTGCATTTGATCTTTAATTGCAGGTGTAACCATGAAGATTTTTGGTACATATTGCAGGTTGTTGCTCATTATAGAATTTGTGCTCAGCTTCATAAGGCAAAAGCTATATAGGGGGTCTATGATTTGCTTTGTGTTTTAATAATTTAGGTATGGCAAAATTAAAGGTTTTTAGACAATTTAGGGGACCAGTCAGAAGCATAATTAGATGATCAGAAACTGAGTACTACACTTAAGTTGGAATTAAGAACGCCCAATTTGTTTGAGGTCTGTTGTTCACTTTTATACACACATTGCAAATGTGCCTATAAGGAGCTGGCACTTAGTCTGTGAAGGTCAAAAGCTTCATCCGACAACGGATCGGATTGATATATTGGAGCTATTGACTTCACGTGCAGAGGGTTAAGTGCATGCACGCTTACACACATAAGCATGGCATAGGATTGGAATAAACAAAGTCAACAACATTAGGTTAGGAGAGCCAGCGCAGGAGAGGTGTTGGCTTTCTGTCTCTTGCAGAGAAGGGAACAGACACCAGACGGGGACACGGAGATATGGGGACCCTTCACAGCAACTGGGGTCAAGTGTCATGGCCTTGGGGCTCCTTGAGAAGATGGATCCCATAACCACAGCGATAACCAGGAAGGGGTTGGCGAAAACTAGGAACACCAGAGACCAACGAGGTTCGAGAGGCTTTTGGCAAAAAGGGGGACACGGCGGTGACAACGGACAACAAACACACAGATCTTTGTTTGAAAGTGGGGCAGAATAATCCCCAGATCTGTGTAACGACTGAAGGGTGGTCTAACCCCGGAAGTCGAAGAAAGAAGAATCCGAGGGCGTTTCTTCACTCCAAGAGGAGGTGGTAAAGGGGCCTGAAGCGTGACAGGCTGAAACTCGAGTCTGAAGCTAAAAGAACAGCTGGGTTGTGGGAAAATTGGAAAACAACGGAGGTGTTGGGGTTGATAAGTGTCATAACGTGTTTGTTTGGTTTGGAGACAAATCCTGGTGTGAGTTGGGCTGGCAAGCCAGCCCAAAGAGGAGGAATGTGACCAGGAGATATTTTATTTTGTATTCTTATGATCACAGTTATAATTAGAAGTATCAATCATTAATCATTTACCATTGTGGAATCTGATGACAGTATAATCTTTGTTTTATATCTATGGTAATCTGAGTAAAGATTAATGTATGCATATTATCATCATTGTAATCAAGTCTCAAATGGCATCCACAGCATTGTATTCACCGTCCATAACTGGAGGGTCCAGCAGGACCTTGTTCTAATTCATTTGCAGGCCTACATCAGAACATGCACATAGAGTTATGTAAACACGCACGTTCACCCTTATTTACACAGGGAGGTCATGTCAGGACATTCTCTAGTTGGACACACAGGCTCACAGAACTGCACAACATGACATGTCACACACTTCTTTTTCTCTAAAGTATCATCTGATGTTTGTATAAGGAGAACTTTGGACTATGGGGAGACTGTTATCATTTCCAGTAAGGTCTAACTGTGTGATGTCATCATGGGTTATATAAGGATGGGGAACAGTCCACTCTTTGGAGATCTGTGGCTGTACGCTTGTCTTCCCATGCTTCTGTCTTAGAAGTGTGTAATAAAATCACTATTTTTGTCACCTACACGGACTCGGCTGTTTTTCCTTCTTACCCAAACTGAACCAGACGTAACAGCACTTAAACACTTTAAATGAGAATAACAGAACATTTCTATTACAGAGGCTGGAACCTGTCCCAGTAGTAGGTAGAGCACACCTGGACAGGTCACCAGTCTGTCAGAGGACTAACACAGAGACAGACATCAGAGTAACAAATCTATTTAAAATTAATGTAAGTTTGCTGCAGCTGTATGTATGAACATGTGTTTCTGTGCTCACAGTCCACCTCTCAGGAACCTGCAGTTCACTTTTAGTCTACTTTAAACAGACCTCACAAAAGGCTGATGTGGCTGGATCAGTAGTCTGATTTGAGTACGATACCTTTGGCCAGGGATTCATCTGGTGCATCGCTTCACTGCAGTCTTACGTATTTTCCCCACACCTGAATAAAAAAATACTGATATATACAAATAACAGCTTCAGCTGATGCAGCCTGACTCAATCCTAGATGTTCAGCACACAGAGACACAGAGGTGCCGTTTAAAGTTTAGTGTTAACCTGAGTCACTGATCATTTGCAGTATTACAGAGTCTGGCAGTCTTTGCATGATGTCCACGTCACTGTAAGTTTCTAGCTGACTTCACTGCAATTTCAATTTCAATTTCTGCTGTTCACAAACGCTGTCCATCTAATCTGACTGAGCTGGAGCTGTTTTGCAAAGAAGAATGGGCAAAGATTTCAGTCTGTAGATGTGCAAAGCTGGCAGAGACAGACCCTAAAAGACTGGCAGCTGGAACTGCAGCAAAAGGTGGTTCTACAAAGTGTTGACTCAGGGGGCTGAATAATTACGCACACCCCACTTTGCAGTTATTTATTTGTAAAAAATGTTTGGAATCATGTATGATTTTCGTTCCACTTCTCACGTGTGCACCACTTTGTGTTGGTCTTTCACCTGGAAGTCCAATAACATTGATTCATGTTTGTGGCTGTAATGTGACAAAATGTGGGAAAGTTCAAGGGGGCCGAATACTTTTGAAAGCCACTGTATATGTAGACACAGGACTACAAGTAGAAGATCAGACATGAAAGTGGAGATAACACAGAAGACCTGCAGCAAAGGTCAGAGGTCAGACTGGGCCCCTGGATTCAACAATGAGCCAATGATCATCAAGCAGTGACTAAAGCAGAGCCCTGACGTTCTGACATTCATCACACAGTCAGAACAAATGTCTGCTGATGACTTCATCTCATGAAACGACTGATAGATGTCAGTTCATTGATCAGCTGAGCTGCTGATCTTCATCGTCACAGAAACATTCAGCTTGTTTCAATCAGTAAATAACTCCCACTACTCCCAGTTTGAACTGTTCCCACTCAAAATGCTGTGAGAACAATGATCATTGTAGAACTTCACAAACATCACGTGTTGTTTTCCACATGTAAGATCAGCAAACACACAGAAACTTCCTGTTGCCACACACGGCCTCTAAAATCTCTTCCACACTTTCTGTCTGAAGTCCACTCTCTGTGTCGGATCCACAGGAAACAACAAGATCTTATTAACATGGTTTTCAATGTGTCTCCTTCCAAAAAGTCCAACCAATGAACAAATGTGTGTATTTGTGGAGGCCGAACAAAAGCATGACACATTTCTCTGTTTCTATAAACTGGAGTCAAACACAAACATGAAGAGTTTCACTGACAGACTCCAAAATGCCCCCACAGTGGATCAAAGGGAAATCCTACAGTGTGGCCAGAGACTCTTAATGGCTCCAACATCAACACATCCACAATGTTGGATCCAGTTCTGCCTCACAGAGTTACTAAGACACACCCTCTGCCAGCATCACAACAGCTCCACCTGCTCCACCTGCCTCCTCAGCATCTGTACACCTGAAGAGAAAAGAAAGGCTCCAACAGCTCAAATCTACAAAGGATTCATGAAGTTTCATCCAACAATAACATGTTTGCCTTCCACAGTGTGCTGTTAGACACCACTGTACCTCTGCCATTTCAAAAAGAGCAGCTTGGGAACATTTTGACTCCAAACACTTTGTGTTTAAGTTCTTTGTTTTCTTTGTGAAGCCGACAACATCTGGAGCTTTGTGACTCATAGAAACATCATTTTGTTCTTTAGATGACAGCAGATTGGGACTGAATAATCAATCACTATCAAACCAATAAAGACAAACATGCTGATTTTACAGGAACTTTGTTGGAGAAGCTGCAAAGACATGAAACTGGTGGAGATCCCAAACCAGTTGATAGTGCTGGTTATTCCAAATAAAGCTGTTTCCCTTTGAGATGAAATGACTTTCTGTCCTGATATTGAATAAAGATGTTGTTGTTTTTGAGCCCCTGTATTAAAAGTAGTTTAAAGTCAGCTTGAGTTTGATGTCTTTATGTCAAAGCTGCTCATGATGTTGAGCTGCTGATGGAATAAAAACAATATAAAAGCATGTAGTCCAGACTTAAATGCAGCCTGTTGTTAGCTGAGGTCCACACACAGTGTTTGACAGTGTAAAGTGTGTGAAAGGGCTGCTGGTGGAGCTCACTAGGATGAGCAGGTGACCACGAGGTGGAGAGCAGCTGGCCTGGCTTTGACCCGGGCCACGCCCCCTTTCTCTCTGCTTTGCTGTCACTTATCTTCACTGCTCTGTCCAATAAAGCTGAAAAAGGCCCCGAATCAAAGAAATCTGCTGCAGCCTCTGAAATGTCTTCTGTTTCCTTCCCGACGGCTTTTTCACCGTCAGCCCATCAGACAGTCCAGCAGCATTTATGATGATGTCATGATGTTGAAGAGGCTGCTACGGTGGCCTCCCATGACCCCCAGCCTCATCACAGCTGAGATGCAGACATTTGAAAACATTCAGCAGACAACTGAATAACAGTCCAACACAACAGTCTGTGTGCAGACACACACTGACCTTTCATATAGTCAAACACAGCTGGTTGAGTCATTTCTCTGTGAGTCTAAAGTGAATCTAGTATTTGAAAGTCCACTTCCTGTATTTGTTGTTGAAGACTTCTTCAGCTTCTTCTCAAGGACATCAGCTGCTTGTTTGGCAGCAGAGGCAGTTAAGAAGCTTCCTGAAAAACACTGAACAGTGAGTTCACTGTGGCATATGACAGATTCAGCTTTCTGTGTGCAAATGTGTCTGTGTCGACCTTTCAAATGCTGTTGAATCCAAAACATCAGCGGCTCCTCGGCTGCTCACTTCATGCACTTCTGTCTGTGTGACAGTCCAATGACATCACAGCTGTTTCCAGCCCCAGTGTCTCAGGACTGGACACCTTTAAACATGTCGAGGATCAAACAGCGTCCAGCTAAACACACATGAAACTATCAGAGCTGACAATCATTCCAATAACATCTAATGGTTCATGTATGTAGACACAGGACTACAAGGAAATGGCTCTCAGCATCTGGCTGTGGGAACACATGAGTCCCTGTTTGTGTTCAGATTGTGTGCATGTTTTAGACGTGTGTCACATGTAGAAACACAACAATCCCACAATGACACACAGATGTGTTTGACACAGCTGTGCAGCTGTAAGTTGTTTCTAATGATTCATTGAAGCTCTTCTAACATTCTGGAGACGATCAGTACATGAATCTGTTCAACACGACAACAATTTGACTTCAGTGTGAACGTTTGCATTAAATAACCTTCTTCATCCAGCTGACAGCATCTTCATCCTATGATGTGAACAGTTCCTCCTGTTGATGACAAACCTCTGACAGGATCTGCTTGAGGAACTTTTTCATGTGCAGCTCTCTGAGCTCAGGGCTGAGCTGCTGTTTCATCTTTAAGAGCTGCTGCCTCCTCGCCGGACTTGTTCTCCTCTTCTTCTCCTAATGACACCATTTCTGCTTCATATAAAATTCAATAAAGATGCTGACATGTATCTGTAGCAACAATATCATTGAATCTAGAACAACTGGAGCCAAACCAGTGGCTCTGCTGGGATCACTGGTGAGCCAACACTTCCTTGTTGATGTAGATTTCAGGGCTTCCTTTTGCTCCTCCGTTATAACTGTTCTCTCTTCTCAACACATGATGACACAAAGGAATCAGCAGTGACAAAGATGATGCTGAAGAGAAGCACACACTTCACACATATAACAGAGCAGTGCAGTTACACACACCTCTGCTCGACATCAGGCCTCAAACAAAGACACAAAACACTAACTTGACTCTAAACAGAAGAAACGAGCAGCTGTTTCTGTTCTGTGCTTATTTATATTTGACACACATGCTTCTCTTTGTGCAAACACACATCGCACTATAAGGGTAACCTCGCACACAATGATTGGACAGCACAGTGATGATGCTGGGAGATCCTATACGCAGCAACACAGAAACACTGAGAACTTTAAACAATGATGGAAAGTGTTATAAATGACTTGTTGGCCTCTGATCTGTCACAAACAGCTGAAACGTGTCTCTCATGAGTCACATGAAGGTTTTTGACAGAAAGGACAAAAAGTAGCTGCAGTCAGTTTGTGTCATTTTTATATTTATTCATCTGGGAGAAAAATCTGAGGGACATTAAAATGTGTTTTCAACAGAGACAAGAACATGAATATAACAGAACAGGTAAATGAACATGTTTCAAGTAAACAGCTGGACTGATCAGGTCCAAACACAGAGTGATAAACTTGTCAAACAGCTGTCATATCTTTATATAGAAGCTCTTTATAAATGCTGCTCACTGCAGTCTGTTTACTAATAATGTCAAAGTGTTAGAAACACAGAAACATCAGAATGGTCTTTGTTCACAGAAACCTGTCTGGGATCCTTTGTTGTTCTTTTGATGCAGAGTTACATTATAAATATAAAGAGTTATTTCAGAGTCTCATCAGTTTTCCTGCATGTCTTTATTTAACACATCAGCAGGGCTGAAGCTCTCATGTTAAACACACACTGATCTATGGACACGTTCATGTGTTTCTAACAGAACCAGGCTGTTATCAGCCTGCACTAACATTATGTCACACACACTGAATGTAACAGTGACAGTTTACATCATCACACAATCAGCTGTGATTGTTTCACTGTCATCAAACGAGTCAACAGGAAGTAGAATCAATAGAAACCAATCATTTACTGACAGCATGTCTGATGGAAATAAGTGCAGATTATGTATGAAGTCTAACTGCACACAGTAACTGTGTTACAATAAGGACTTAACAGCGCCCTCTGCTGGAGTGTTTCAGTACTGCGTTAACTACAATACACCACCTCCTCCTCACACCACCTGCTACAGCTCTACTCTTCTATGACTACAGTCATCCACAGCACTGATGTGAGGTCACATGGTTCATATGTAAGGAGCACAGCTGACCTCAGGTCAGTTTAATGACTGTGAGCAGCAGCTGTGTTATTGTCACTGTGACAGGGAGACACTCTCAGACACAGCGCTCATGTCAGCTTGTTCTCATGCAGGAGGATCAGGAGCTCCATGTTTGTCTTTCTGTTTGAATCATGATGTGTTTGTGCCATCAGAGTCTGTCATGAGTACTCAGGGTTTCACAGCAGCTCTTCTGGATGCTGACGAGGACTCCAACCTCATGTTTCACCTCTCTGAGCTTCTGATGTCTGTGAACACTCGTGTTTCTTCTCTGGGCTCATCTGGACAAAAACACCTTTCTGTGTTTGGCTGCAGCCTCATTCTGACTGACAGGAAGTGTGTTATCCATGAGCTGCACTTCTGTGAGGAAGTTTCCTGCTGTGTTTCCTGTCTGTGGACAAACACGAGTGTTCCAGCTGAGGACTTGGTTCCTTCCACCTGTCCATACAGGACATCACGCTGTCTGCAGCTCTGTAAATGCAGCTCCAGGTCCTTCCACGTGCTGCTCTGTATTTGTGCAGTTTGTAGTGTGTCCTGGGAAACGTAGCACACATGGTGTTCTTCTGCTGTTTCCTCCTTTCACTGAGTGTGAAACACTGACGCTGTGCTGTTGTTCACAGAGGGGAGCTGATTCTAGCTGCAGCTGGACTCTGTCATCTAACTGAATGTGTTGGTGCTGATCACGGGGCTCTGAGGGGGGAGCAGCAGGAGGACTCTGGATGCTGACGTCAGTGTATCTGTGGAAGCTCCCACAGCGTGTCTGTCATTCAATATTGTGCTGTATATTGTATCTATGCAAAGATGAACAGACTGTGTGTTCACTGGTCTCTGTGCTGCAGCTCTGATGTCATCATCACTCCCTCCTCCACCCTCAGCAGTCCCAGCATGCTGCTGTGGTGCACCCCACCCTCACTCTACACCTGAGCCACAGACCACACCCTCCACCTCAATATACACCACAGTTTTCTCTGCTGTGGAAATGAGATCAGGAGGAAATCATCATTATTATTATTTAATAAACGCTCACATTAATGTGGGCTTATTTGTTTCATATTAGAAACATTAGTTGAGTGTTTTTAGTATAAAATGGTCAAAGTCCCTCTTTTTGCTCCTCCCCTCACCTGTGGATGGGCGGTGCTGTTACCGTGGTGACAGCTTGGATGTGTTTCAGTCCTGCCTGGTTATCACTGCAGGAATCTTTCACATTTATTACAGGTAATAACTCTGATTTTTCTGTGTATTATGAACCAAATGTATCCTGATACACACAGAGATGGATGAGCAGAGGTTTTTTTTGCAGTTTATGTAGTTACTATGGACTTAATGCATACATATTATTAAAATTAGGGCTATAACAGTTGTATTGATGTATAGCAACTTGAAATGCTCCCACAAATGGCTCCACAGCATGTAAAAATATAACAAAAGCTCTGGCGGACTTGGTTCTGTGGTCAGTCTTAAAGGGTGAAGTTAAACTCTGTAATCTTCACTGTGTCACAGAGTTCAGTGAGTCCCGTTATTCACAGTATCAATCAGATCATCAGAGAACAGCTGATCAGCAATCAGTGGTGCCAACAGCGCCTCCTGTGGTGAGAGGATGCAATAATGCAATGTAGCATTTTTCCACTCAACACTTGCAGTCATGGAAACTGTCTGTTGGATCTGTGTGACGTTGCTTTCTTGGTTAGAGTTCCTCACAAATGTCCAGATGATTCTTCTAATGAGGCGTCGACCATGTTTGCAGCTCTTTGGAAGAAAACGTCGCCCTTTGCCATCCTTACTTTTCTTTGACTTCTTCAAATGCAGCTGAACTCCAGCTGGTATTTTCTTGGACTTTGCAGCTGTTTCTGGTCATCAGTTCATTCCTGCAAACCTCTGAAGCTGAACAACAATGATGCTGCATTGCTGGCTGATCCCAAAAGGTTGATTCTGTTCATCTGGACGTTTTCAGAAACGTTTGCTCACTGATCAGGTGACTTCTTCAGTCTCAGCTGACTGCAGCTTTACAAGCTTACAAACAGCACATTTGCACAATGACTGAAAGCAGCAGCACCTGATATATATGATACTAATATAATACATATACATATATAATCCATACTAATGATGAAGGAACTGAGCTCACAGTCCATTGTTCATTCAGTGAACTACTCAGTTTATTTTGGGCCTCAGAAATGCTCACTCTGTTTGTACATCACTGTCAGCAATGGACTCATTCTGCTGTGTGGACAGGAACACATGTGACATCACTTCCTGTTTGTTTGTGACTGAAGAAGTTTACAAGGAATCATTTAGAAGAGTTTCAAACATCAACTGATTGAATCCATGAATCTGAAAACGTGTTTGTGAGTGAAAGAGACAGACATGTACAGACTGAACTATCTGTTCAACAGTCAGAGTGTTTCTGTAACAGGAGACACTCTTTACACTCCACTCAGCACAGGGACACTGAGTCACCAGGAGAGCAGAACATAAACCCAGGATAAAGAGTTTGAGTGAATGTGGTGTTGAAGGTGTGGAGGTGGATCAGAGTGTCAGAGGAGACTCTGTAGAAGGACAGAGTGCCAGCAGGACAGTCCACATACACTGCTGCTCTGTTAGAGACAGAGGAGGAGGAGGAGGAGGAGGAGGAGATGGATGTTTGTCTGTTATTGTGCCAGACAGAATCAGGACCATCATCAGAGCACCACAGACTCCAGGACTGATCATTGTATCCAAACACACAGTCAGCACTGTCTCCTTTCCTTCTGATGCTTCTGTAACTCACTGATATAGAAACGTCTCCTCTCCACTCGACCTCCCAGTAACAGCGACCAGTCAGACCATTTCTACACAGCAGCTGAGACCAGTAATCGAATCTGTCTGGATGATCAGGATATGACTGAACCTCCTCCACATGTGTCACCTTCCTGTTGTTGTCAGACAGTTGGAGCTTTGTGTTCACTGTGTTTGTGTCGATTGTGAGTTGACAGGAATCTGATGGAGAGAACAAACACAATCCAGCTGCAGTTATTGATCCATCATCTGTTCATTGACACTTTGATGATGACTCCTGACATGATGAAGATGGTTGAATGTGTGCTGCTTTGTTTTCATGAATCCCATTAAAAACACACTTACACTTCCTCAGACCTGGTCTCAACCATCGGACTCCAGCAGGCTCCACCCTGAAAGGAGGAGGGGGGTCAGAGCAGCACAGTCAGCATGCACACATGGACATTACATGGCTCTCACACACACACTGTTACACACTGAGCTCAAAGCTCGGCTCCACTGTTTTATTCAAAGAAATCTACATTTATTTATCAGCACATTTAAAAACAGCTTGAGCCAAAGTGCTGCACAGAGTAGAGAGAAAATAGGAAACATACACAGTAATGACTATAAAGACTGGTCAGGATTGAAAGCTACAGAGTACAAATGTGTTTCCAACCGGCTTTTAAAAATGTCCAGTGTTGGTGACGACCTGATGTGAAGGGCGACTGTTCCAGAGTTTGGCTGCAGCCATCGATAAAGCTCACCTCTGTTTTTACGTCTAGTTCTGGTCAGAAGCTGCTTATCTGCAGACCTGAGGGCTCCACTTGGATTCTTTTGTTAAAGAGAGATAAGATGGAGCCAATCCATTCACAGATTTAAAGACAACCAGATCTGGAAGTGGATTCTACCACGTACTGGTAACCAGTGGAAAAAGCTGGTGATGGGTCGTCTAGCACAGACCCACCGCTGGAACCAGACAATTGATGAGGGAGAGAACTGTGACAGCGCCGTTCCTTCACTTGACCTCAGTCGCTCTCGTCTGCTCCCTCGTAACACTGCTCTTTATTGAGCTTACATGAATATGCACAAGTTCATTATGACGTCTTACACAGGTATGAACAAAGAGTACCAGTCTGTGCATAGTGTGTGTGTGTGTGTGTGTGTGTGTGTGTGTGTGTGTCTGTGTGTGTGTGTCTGTGTGTGTCTGTGTGTCTGTGTGTGTGTGTGTTCCAGATGTGACCCTGTGACCCCAAAGCTGGTGCTAAGAGTCCAGCGGTCCCCCTAACAAAGGGCTCTTATACTTAACCAGACACAGAGCAGGTGTCCTCCTACACCAGGGGTCTCAAACTCGTGGCCCGCGGGCCAATTGCGGCCTGCCGGACGATAGTTTTTGGCCCCACCTTAATATGAAAATGTAATGTTAGTTTGATAATGTATGACACTTTACAGTGTTGTGGGCGGAGCTGAATTAACCCACCAATCAGGGTGGGATATGGATCTCAGGGGACACCAGCCGGGCTTGATGCAAGCAGGGAAACATTTCTCAATGAGTCAAAGTTCCAGCAGCGTTGCCCTGGAGTGTTTCTTTCTTTCCTGTGCCTGGCTGGCTTCCTCCTTTCTATTGGGCAAACGCCGACATTCGCCCCAGTGCGCTGCGTTCACAACACTTCAAAAAAAGTTGTTTTTTTAAGTTGCTGCCCAGCGGGACATTATACGTATATAGATTTATACACACGTCAGTGGGATTTAAAGTTATTTTTCCACAGAGAGAGATCTCATATTAACTCTCACAGTGATGCGTAGGCGGCGGGATAAAAGAAAAGTCATGAACTCAATGCAGCCCAATTTAGTCTGCAGTCACATAGCGACACCTGTTCATCGGCAACAACAGTCCCCGGTAACCCGGACTAATTATAGGGTCGCACCGTAATTTGTGGCTCCATGTTTTTATTTGCATCACTGCGTTTGCATTGCAGCAAACATGAACATTACATATATTTCAATATAATGTAAAAGCAGTCAAAACAACTAACATCAGAAACAGCTGATGTTATTTGTTATATGTCACGGTGTCATTTCCGCTTCTTTCTCCTGTAACAACAGCCCGGCGCCGTGAGCAGTCGCCTTTTTTGCGCTCGCTATCCCTGCACTTTCTACCATCTGCAAACGCCACGGTGTTCGTGTCGTCATGAAAGACATGAACATCGAGCGTAAAAACAAAGGAGACTGCTACCGGCTTTTTATCTGCCGATCGCCGTGCTACGGTTGCAAGAAAAAGAAGCAGAAATGACGTTCTCTACGCGTTGAGACGTTCCCCGTCCGTCGGCTAAACGCTTGATTGAAACTTCAATGCGACAGTGACACCAAGTAGAATTATAAATGTCACATAGCCCCAAACATGTCTTTTTCAAAGCCTGCGGTGAAGAGAAAGGTTGGTGATGAGCACCGACAATTTCAGGAAAAGTGGGAAATGCAATATTTCTTTGTTGAGCACAGGGGCACCCCGACCTGTCTTATTTGCACAGAGAAAGTTGCGCTGCACAAGGAATACAATTTGAAACGTCATTACACAACTAGACATGCTGAGCTGGATGCAAAATACCAGGGAGACGAGAGAGCGAACCGGGTTGCCAGTCTTAAAACAGATCTACTGAGGCAGCAAGATTTCTCCAAGAAAGCAACCAAAGAGAATAATGCAGCAGTCGGAGCCACGTGGTTAGTGAGATGATTGCTAAAGCAGGGAAGCCATTCACAGAAGGTGCATTTGTCTAAAAGTGCATGTTGCAGGCTGCAAATATAGTCTGTCCGGGAAAGAAAGGTCAGTTTAGCAACATCAGCCTTTCTGCCAACACCGCAGCAGATCGCATTTCTGACCTGTCAAGTGACATTTATGACCAACTGTGTGAGAAAGCCAAATGTTTCAGTGTATACTCAGTCGCTCTTGATGAGACCACAGACATCACCGACACTGCCCAGCTCCCAATGTATGTCCGTGGTGTTGATGACAGTTTTGAAGTGATGGAGGAGCTGCTCACAGTAATTCCAATGCATGGCCAGACCACCGCTCAGCAGATATTTACAAGCTGTGTGATGCCATTGAGAATGTTGGTTTGCCATGGAAGAGGTTTGTTGGAATAACAACAGATGGAGCGCCATCAATGACAGGGAGGAAACATGGACTGGTGGCACAAAACAAACTGGAAGAGGAAGGCGTGGAGGAGGCCATTGCTCTGCACTGCATCATCCATCAGCAGGTCCTTTGCAGCAAATGCCTGAAGTTTGACAATGTGATGTCTATTGTTGTGAAATGCATCAACCAAATCAGATCCAGGGGCTTAAAGCACCGAAGGTTCTGTGCTTTTTTAGAGGAAATGGAGTCAGAATATGGGGATGTGCTCGACTTCACTGAGGTACGTTGGCTCAGCAGGGGAAATGTATTAAAGAGACTTTTTGAGTTGAGAGCAGAAGTGAAGCCTTCATGGAGAAGGATGGAGTTAGTGTTCCTGTGCTAACTCATCCCAAATGGCTCATGGACTCAGCTTTTCTTGTTGATATGACACATGAGCTTAATGTACTGAACAAGACGTTACAAGGCCAGGGGCAACTTGTCAGTGCTGCCTATGACAACGTGAGAGCATTCTCCACAAAACTGGCGCTCTGGAAAGCTCAGCTCTCTCAGACAAACCTTTGCCATTTCCCAGCATGCAAGGCACTCGTGGATGCAGGCACACCATTCAGTGCTGACGAGTATGTTGATGTCATTTTGAGGCTACAGGAGGAATTTGATCACAGATTTGCTGACTTCAAGACACACAGAGCCACCTTTCACATTTTTGCGGACCCCTTCTCCTTTGATGTGCAAGATGCCCCTTCTGTGCTTCAAATGGAGCTCATTGAGCTGCAGTGCAACTCTGAACTCAAAGCAACGTTCAGGGAGGTGAGTGGAAAAGCAGACAAGCTTGGACAATTTTTGAGAGACTTGAGCCCTAGTTTCCCTCGGCTTTCCCGAATGTTCAAGCGGACCATGTGCCTTTTTGGTAGCACATACTTGTGCCAAAAGCTCTTCTCCACTTTGAACTTCAATAAGTCCAAGTACAGGTCCAGACTTATGGATGATCATCTTCAAGACATACTGAGGGCCGCAACTGCTTCCTCCCTCAGGCCAAATCTGGCTCAGCTATGCGAGAGGAAACGCTGCCAGGTCTCTAGCAGCAAGGAGTAGGCAAGAGAAGCCATGTTCAGAAGAACAGTTCATTTTCTACAGTGTTCCATTCATGTTCAGAAGAAGGTTATAGAACTGTTAATACAGACATTTCAATCTAAATACAGCAGATATAGAAGACTGAAAAAAACACACAAGTTCACTGACTAAAAATATCTTATTATTATTTTATTTATGTATTACAGATTGATTTTTTTTCTTATTAATTCTTAATTTGTTTATTTATTTTTAATATTTTGTGTTAAAAAATAAAAATAAAGAGATTTGAGAGGATTGGAATTTTTTTAACCATGCCTTTCTTGTGGAAAACCTAATGCGGCCCAGCCTCACCCAGACTCTGCCTGCAGCGGCCCCCAGCTAAATTGAGTTTGAGACCCCTGTCCTACACCATAAATCAGTAAGAGAGGGTACGACCTCTCTCATGGCCCCAAGTGGTGTGTGCATGCCAGAGCACTCTGGAAGGCACACAGAGTCTTTACAGACTACTCAGGATCAAACCTCTATCATTATGCAATCGATTATACAACTCTAAGCATATATGAGTAAATATTTCTAAGCATAAATGACAATCAACAATATAAACCTTACAGCTGGTTTTAATAACAGAATTTATTTGTTTCTCAAACGAGAAAGAGCTATCGAGAAACACTCCTAAATCTTTAGTTCTGAACTTTTCCAGTGGGCCAAGGTCAACATTATCTGCTAATGCTAAATAGGCTGCCGTTATTAACTAATGCTAATTTGACATGAATTAGCATTATGCAGTAATGCTAACACTTTTTAACAATGTGAGTAGCTAATGCTAACACTATTTCCCTTAACTTTATAACATTGTGAACGGCTAATGCTAACACTCTTTTCCCTAGCATTACAACATCTGAGCTGCTAATGCTAAGTAGGCCGCCATTAGCACCTACGTCTATCCATCCATCCATCCATTCGCTTCCGCTTATCCTTTTCAGGGTCGCGGGGGGCGCTGGAGCCTATCCCAGCTGTCATAGGGCGAAAGGCGGGGTACACCCTGGACAGGTCGCCAGTCTGTCGCAGGGCTAACACACAGGGACAGACAACCATTCACACTCACATTCACTCGCACATTCACACCTAGTGGCAATTTGGATTATCCAATTAACCTATCCCCACAAGCTGCATGTCTTTGGACGGTGGGAGGAAGCCGGAGTACCCGGAGGGAACCCACGCAAACACGGGGAGAACATGCAAACAGATGGTGGAATTGAACTCAGGACCTTCTTGCTGTGCGGCAACAGTGCTAACCATCGTGCCATCGTGCTGCCCACCTACGTCTAATTTAAGGCAAATACGCATTAGAACCTAATGCTCATATCGTTTTCCTTTGCTTTATAGCAATGTGAGCAGCTACTGCTAAATAGCATTAGCTAATAACAGCAGTCTAATTTAATGCAAGTTAGCATCATTTGCATTATAACGATGTGAGGAGTTAATGCTAAGTATGCTGCCATTAGTGGCTAATTCTAATTAGGGGTGAATAATTATTACAAGCTAATGCTAATATCGTTTTCTCTTCCCTTTTAACAATGTGAGCAGCTAGTGCTAGGTAGGCTGAAGCTAGCAGCTAATGCTAAAGCTAAAGATAATTTGATGTGAATTAGCATTACATTAGTGAGGAGTTAATGCTAAGTAGACTGCCATTAGCAGGTAATGCTAATTTAAGGTTAATAGGAATTGGCATCTAATGCTAATACCATATTTTCTTGCTTTAACCCTTTAAAACTGGTCAGAGTGGGCACACTCCGTTTTGCGCAACTATTTTTAAATCCCGGTAGCACTGTAATCACGTGAGCTAGCGCAATAATTTTTTTTGCATATGAAACCTGAGGAGTTGTATTTACATCTTATGCCATCAGCTTGTCCTAGGTTACAGTTTCCTTCCACATATGCTTAGGACTCATATTGCACTGCTGGAAATAGTTTATTTTGATGCATATGCTGTTATTTTGCAAATTTGCAGTATAATATTTATTTTCGTTTTTCCTGCAGTATATAAAAATTGGTGTATTTCAAAAATAAAACTATGAAGGCACTCAAAATAAATTTCCTGAGGTGGGAAACTATTTTGTGCAACTTTTTTGTATTTACAGTTTTGAGGGATAAGCCTCTTAAATTTCTCTAACTAGAAATATATGTTAAAAAAACAAAAACGATTTTCAATTTTTTTGTAGTTTATTGCACTTTTTTGCAATTTATGTAATTACTATGCACTTAATACATACATATTATTAAAATTTAGGCTGTAATGGTTGTATTGATGTATAGCAACTTGAAATGCTCCCAAAAATGGCTCTACAGCATGTAAAAATATAATATAAGCTCTGGCGGACTTGGTTCTATGGTAGGTCTTAAAGGGTTAAATCAATATCAGTAGCTAATCCGATTGCTCAGTCTGACGTCAGGTGAAGTCATTTTTATGCATTTAAGAGCTGTGTTGAATTCAACATTACAAACTGAACATTAGAACTATCCTCTTCTCCAGGATTTTCCTGATTTAACATTTCAATATGACATTTCCAGCGCTTTGTTTTCTCTGCTCACAGACAAAACAGATACACGCATGTATATACAGCCCACGTCCAGCTCTGCATGCACTCCTGCTCCATTTCTATAGAGAATAAACAACGTAACACAATCATTCTCCATTGTTTTCAACTCAACCAGCTGCATTTAATGAAGGAGTTTGAATTTACTTTACAACAGCTGCTGTTGTTTCCTGTCTGCATTCATGTTCTTAACTGTACTCCACACATTCTGAACTGGTGTACCGTAATTGTCGGGCTATAAGCCGCTACTTTTTGCACAAGCTTTGAGCCCTGCGGCTTTTAGTCAGGTGCGGCTTTTCTATGGATTGTCCATGAGCGGATTTGTTTTGTTTGTTCCGCTGTTGTACGGCACTACGTTGCCTGGCGGAAGGATCGGGGTTCAAGAGTGGTATGTTGGTCACATGTCCATCCGTCAGGCAACGTAGTGCAGTACGAGGTAGCGCGAAAAACAAACTTCAAAGTAGCGCTACCCGTTCAGCTGGAGGCCTGGATGATGAGCGGCGATAAACTTGCAAAAAGCAAGTTATGCCCAACTCCACCATTGGATTCTGACAGCGTGGAAAAGTGTGAAAACATCCACGATCACCAACAGATTTCGAAGGGCTGAATGCTGCATGATGGAGAGGAGGACACCGCCACGGCCCTTCTGAGGGTGTTCGACTCTGACACTGACAACGAGGATTTCTTTGGTTTTGAAAGTGACAACGAAAGAAAGAAGCTGAGAGTGGATGACGAAGCCACCCTGAGCCTGTTTGTTTCCGACACTGGAGGAGAGGACTTTGGTGGTTTTAGTGGGCAGGAAGATGGTGGTGAATGACTGACTTTTCTTCTTGTTAAAGCCGTGTCACTGCACCTGAGCCTAAAAGGTAGTCCGAATCAATTGTTCTGGTGTGCTGTAGGTTATTGTTATGTACTACATTTGTTACTCATTTATGAAGCACAGTACATGTTTTGTACTTGTAATTACCGCTACTTGTACATATACCTAAAAAGTTATGCAAATATGTACCCATAACTTGTTTTTCAAAATATTAATAAAAGGGGTGTGTCTCCAAACAGCCATCTCTTTCCTGACAATTCGCTTTGTGCATATTCTCTTACATATGATAAGTCAACATTGAAACACCTGCGGCTTTTAGTCAGGTGCGGCTAATGTATGTACAAAACAGGATTTTCCCCTGATTTTAGCTTGTGCGGCTAATATTCAGGTGCGCTCTGTAGTCCGGGAAATACGGTAGTTCTTCCTAAAGTACTGCAGTATTCCTGCCAGTACATCCTTTTAGTTTTCCTAACTGTTTCCTCTGATGCTCGTTGCTATTCTTTCCTCAATGCAAATTCATGCTAAGCTCCTTCATATCCATCCCTGTTTCTAAACCTGTAATAATTGCTTTAATGTGTCTTTGGCCTAATTATGAGTCTGTCCATATGTTTGTAGTTCCCCACTTGCTTTGGTTTCTTAGCTCTGATTCTCTCAAATTTATCCTTGAAATCATTTACTGGCATCTCTCCCTCTCACTCCCACTATCCCCAGAACACCAGAGTATTCATCTCCTGGTTTATCCTATGGCCTCTTTGCATTTTCTCCAATCATCCCTGTTTCTAGAGTCTCGCCCCATCTGCAGGCAGTCCAAGAGAAACTGCCTCTGCCATTTTCTTCTTCTTAATCTTTGATTTTTCTCTTCACTTTCTCCATTGGGTCTTCTTAGACGCACTTTCCAGAAAGCAGCAACATTTTTTGTGCCCCATTTTTCAAATTGTGCATCTTACTTCAGCTTAATGTGTTTCCTGTTTTGTTTTTACACAGGTCATGTAAAAGAAATCCTACCAGAGACTCGACAAAGCTGAACTGAAAGACAGCACAGGCAATAAATCAGAGCAGCACAGAACTTAAGCTCATGGTCCATAGAAGCTGGGCTCTACAGGTGTACCAGGACAAGCTTAGTGTAAGTCCCTCGAAAAAGTTTCACTTGTGCTGTTTCGGTGTAAATTACTGGTTTGTTTGAACAATTTCATCAGCTGAACCATAAATACTCCAAAACAATTTCTTTGTGACTCAGTGTGATTTTTCATTTTGTAATATTAGCATGTCAAACTCTACATTCTCTACACAGATGAGAAATGAAGTGTATTTAATAATAAAAGTTATCTCTCAGAGACAAAGTTAGTGTCTCATTCAGGTCTGTATCTGAGTAGCCTCAGACACATGCAGTGCTCATATTTTCTGTTTTGTGTGTCACTCAGACCTCTTCCTGACAGGGGCAGCAATTTCATTTAAAGTCCCATTCACTGATACAGGCTGCTGGAGCTCCAACCAGGAGGGTACACACATGATCCAGGGAAAAAAATTATATATGGTCTCTTAGATAAATATTAAGAGGTCCTGTGTTTTACTAAAAAATCAAAGTAGTAAAACACAGGACCTTTGGGTTAGATATAAGGTGATTTGACAAATCATGTCTGTTGTAAATGAGTAAGCCATTTATCGACCTGACTCAGGTTTTAAATCATCATCAGAAAAGACTGAATCCTGACCTGAGAATTGTACACTTTGGACTCTCCACTGCAGAAAATAGAAGCTTCACTCCTGAATCCTGCAGGTTGTTGTTACCCAGATCCAGCTCTGTCAGACTAGAGGACTGGGAGCTCAGGACTGAGGACAGAGCTTCACAGCTTCTGTCTGACAGGTTACAGCCACTCAGTCTGAAGAAAGGATGACAAGAAGACATGAAACACTTGTGTTAAAGTATATTCATGGTGCCATGAGGAGCTACTACATTTACAATATTTCAACACTGTTTCAGGACATGCTGGAATCCTTATTGCCTCATGTTACAAAAGACAAATGTGGCAGTTTAGTGTGATTTGGATGGATTCATTAAAAAAACAAAGCATAAACACTGTTAATTTTTTCCAAATGAAATTGATTAAATGATGTTAATTGATGAAAAAAAAAATCGATATTGCTTGATCTGACCTCAGCGTTTCCAGTTTGCAGTATTGACTCTTCATCCCAGCAGACAGAAGCTTCACTCCTGAATCCTGCAGGTTGTTGTTACCCAGGTCCAGCTCTGTCAGATGGGAGGACTGGGAGCTCAGGACTGAGGACAGAGCTTCACAGCTTCTGTCTGACAGGTTACAGCCACTCAGTCTGAAGAAAGGATGACAAGAAGACATGAAACACTTGTGTTAAAGTATATTCATGGTGCCATGAGGAGCTACTACATTTACAATATTTCAACACTGTTTCAGGACATGCTGGAATCCTTATTGCCTCATGTTACAAAAGACAAATGTGGCAGTTTACTGTGACTTGCATGGATTCATTAAAAAAACAAAACATAAACACTTAATTTTTTCCAAATAAAATTGATTAAATGATGTTAATTGATGAAAAAAAAATCGATATTGCTTGATCTGACCTCAGCGTTTCCAGTTTGCAGTATTGACTCTTCATCCCAGCAGACAGAAGCTTCACTCCTGAATCCTGCAGGTTGTTGTTACCCAGGTCCAGCTCTGTCAGATGGGAGGACTGGGAGCTCAGGACTGAGGACAGAGCTTCACAGCTTCTGTCTGACAGGTTACAGCCACTCAGTCTGAAATCAAGGTGGAAGGGAGACAAGATCAACCAAACAAATCAGAGCTTTATTGCTTTTTTATTGTTTTTAAGCAGAAATCAGTGAGGTGCTGGTAGATTCTGTTCTTTTGGTTTATTACCCAACAACACACACATACACTAATATTTGTGACTTTTGTAATAGTAGCATTTACAATGCAAAGCAACAGCGATCACAGATTGAAGGGGCCTGAATAAAACTACAATGCAGTGATTTTTAAGATGACCTGTTCTTCCAATTTCCAACAACAGATTTCTCCAACCTTACAGTTAAAAATAATTCTTTATCTCATACTGAATCTTGGTGCACCTCCCCCCAGTTTATTAAAATGGAGTGGTACTGAAGTTGCTGTAAGTGATGTGTGATGCCACTGATTTCCTTTCTGATCCAATACAAAGTAAAATTCAGGCTGGTATCTGCGATACTGATGAAAACTATTCCTTCAGAATCAATACAAGACATCATAAGAAAATATGATGTTTTGTATAACATAAAAAGCCTGAATTTTAAAATATTCAGTTAATAATCAAAAACAGATGTGACTGAAAATAATAAAACTGAGAAACATTTTATGGCCATTCGATCCTTTTACAACCATTGCAAGAGCTTGGTTGGCATAGCCGGCAATACGTTGGATAGTAATAAGTCCGGTGGGTGATGGGCTCCACCAGGGCTGCCCTTTGTCACCGATTCTGTTCATAATTTTATGTTTAAAGGCTGTATCAAAAGTTCATTCAAGTTACAATATTGTGGTCAAAAGTTCTCCTTTTTTCTTTTATACTATACAACTACGCTGTCTCATGGTTTTAGGACATGGATCTGTCATGGAAGAAATCTATGACCACTTTTAATCAACATTTTAAAAATAAACATGATCACAGATTTACTTACAGAGCCTTGTTGGAGGCTTTGACCACTGGCAGCAGCCTCAGAAGAGCCTCCTCTGAAGCAGAGTATTTCTTCAGGTCAAACACATCCAGATCTTCTTCTGATGACAGTAAGATGAAGACCAGAGCTGACCACTGAGCAGGAGACAGTTTACCTGTGGAGAGACTTCCTGATCTCAGGGACTGTTGGATCTCCTCCACTAGAGAACGATCATCCAGTTCATTCAGACAGTGGAACAGATTGATGCTTTTCTCTGCAGACAGATTCTTACTGAGCTTCTCCTTGATGTACTGGACTGTTTCCTGATTGGTCTGTGAGCTACTTCCTGTCTGTGTCAGCAGACCTCGTAGGAGAGTCTGATTGGTCTGCAGTGAAAGACCCAGGAGGAAGCGGAGGAACAAGTCCAGGTGTCCATTTGGACTCTGCAAGGCCTTGTTCACAGCACTCTGGTGGAGAGATTGAAGTTTTAGTTTGTTAAATAGTTTAGACCATGTAGAGGTTGTTTGTTGTTGTTCCAGCAGATTGAGTCCAGAGTTGATGAAGGTCAGATGGACATGAAGAGCAGCCAGCAACTCCTGAACACTCAGATGGATGAAGCAGAACACCTTGTTCTGGTACAGTCCTCTCTCCTCTTTAAAGATCTGTGTGAACACTCCTGAGTACACTGAGGCTGCTCTGATATCGATGCCACACTCTGTCAGGTCTGATTCATAGAAGATCAGGTTTCCTTTCTGCAGCTGATCAAAAGCCAGTTTTCCCAGAGACTCCATCATCTTCCTGCTCTCTGGACTCCAGTGTGGATCTGTCTCAGCTCCTCCATCATACTTGACCTTCTTCACTTTGGCCTGAACCACCAGGAAGTGGATGTACATCTCAGTCAGGGTCTTGGGCAGCTGTCCTCCCTCTCTGGTTTCCAGCACATCCTCCAGAACTGTAGCAGTGATCCAGCAGAAGACTGGGATGTGGCACATGATGTGGAGGCTTCGTGATGTCTTGATGTGGGAGATGATCCTGCTGGCCTGCTCCTCATCTCTGAATCTCTTCTTGAAGTACTCCTCCTTCTGTGGGTCAGTGAACCCTCTGACCTCTGTCACCATGCCAACACAGTCAGGAGGGATCTGATTGGCTGCTGCAGGTCGTGTGGTTATCCAGAGGCGAGCAGAGGGAAGCAGTTTCCCCCTGATGAGGTTTATCAGCAGCACATCCACTGAGGTGGACTTTCTAGGGTCAGTTAGGATTGTAGTTTTGTGGAAGTCCAGAGGAAGTCGACACTCATCCAGACCATCAAAGATGAACACAACCTGGAAGTCTTCAAAGCTGCAGATTCCTGCTTCTTTGGTTTCAGTAAAGAAGTGATGAACAAGTCCCACCAAGCTGAACTTTTCCTCTTTCAGCACATTCAGCTCTCTGAAAGTGAATGGAAATATGAACTGGATGTCCTGGTTGGCTTTGTCTTCAGCCCAGTCCAGGCTGTATTTCTGTGTTAAGACTGTTTTCCCAATGCCAGCCACTCCCTTTGTCAGCACTGTTCTGATTGGTTCATCTCTTCCAGGTGAGGCTTTAAAGATGTCTTCTTGTCTGATGGTTGTTTCTGGTCTGTCTGGTTTCCTGGATGCTGTTTCAATCTGTCTGACCTCATGTTCATCATTGACCTCTGCAGTCCCTCCCTCTGTGATGTAGAGCTCTGTGTAGATCTGATTCAGGAGGGTTGGGTTTCCTGCTTTAGCGATGCCCTCAAACACACACTGGAACTTCTTCTTCAGGGTAGATTTAAGGTTATTATGACAAACTGCAGCTTGAAGTTCTGAATGAGAAGAAAAATAAACACTCAATTCCAAAAAGAACTAATCTTTAAAACATGTTGCTCCATCTTCCATCTCTGGAAAATGTTCATTTATCCAGCAGCTTAAATCTTTAGATAAATCCTCTTACTGCTCTGCAGACGGTCAGCCAGCTCCTCCTGCTTCATTCTCCTCAGGAAGTCCACTGTGATCTTCACAAACGCCTCTCTGCTGCTGCTCCTCTGACTCTCTAAGCATTCTGGGTAATCTGGACTCAGAACCTTCTGGATCTTCTTCAGCTCGTTCTTCACAAAAGTGATGATGTTGTCCTGCAGCAGCTGGAACAGAATATTTATGAATGAGCCAATCAGACTGAAATCATGGAGCCAAACATCAGATCCATGTTGGACACACTGACGATCCACTGGTCTACAAAGAGCAGCATGGAGATGACTGTGAACAGAACAGATGTAACAGTAGTTGTTGTACATGTACAGACCATAAATATGGAGTCCAGCTGTGTTTGATGCTGCTGGGCAGACTGACCACTGGGAACCTCTGAGCTCTGCTGCTCCACTCTGTGGAGGAACCATGAAGGATTAGATCAACACAGGATAAAGATCCAGGAGTTTCTGCTCAAATAACTTCATCTGAATCAAGTCTGTCAAGTTTTAAACTCTCAGATTGTGAACATATCAGTAATTTTCAGTCTGTTTTCATGGACGTCCTTTCAGTGGTGATGTCAGGGATGATTTTGAAGAAGCTCATTAAACTGAACCATCAGCAGATCACTGCTCCAAAACCAGAACATGATCCGAGTCTCCCTCCACCACCAGAACACCAGCTTTACTAACGTGGTAGATCAGTGTAGTACAGATCAATAACTGATGAGTCATTTGATCAAAATCACTGAGTGCTTCACGTCTGACCCTCTGATGCTTCTGTAGACATTTTGCATATTTAATGAATGTCTGACAGTTTTACATTCATTCTATGAACACAGTGGAAATGTTGTGTTATAGTCTCCATGTTGTTTCCAGCATCATAAATTCTTAAGTTCAGAAAATTAGATTCTTTCTTCACAGCTGAAAAACAACAACATTTATTCTCTATTGAAATCTGCATCGTTCACTCCAAAGGTCACAATCTGAAGGTAACATCTGGTTTTGTTCCCTGTGGTTAACTCTGAGCATCAGTATGGTGGGATTTATCCACTACATCCACACCACTGTGGTTCAGTGTTGTCCTGATGGAGTAACAGCAGCCAGTATGATCCAGGCTTTAGCTGCTGGGTCTCTGTGTGACCTCTCAGACTGTTTAACAGATCAGACACAAAGAGAATCAGAGCAGCTCTGTTCTTTAAAGACAAACATGAACCCACTCAGGTCACACTTTCCCCACAGATATGAGCATCACTGTCCTCAAACAGCAAATGACCAAGTCGAACATTTGGATCTTTTCTCTTTCATTGTTTTCTTTTTAATGAATCTTTGTAACAATCTGAGGATGTTTCAGGTCATATTTATCCAGGAAACACAAACATGTAAAGGAGTCATCACAGCTCTCTGACCTCGTTGCTCCAGGTTCACCACTGAAGTCTGGGGGTGGAGTTTTGGACCGGTCACTCCTCACAGACGGACAGCTGGACCCTGCAGACTGTGACCTCTGATCTCTGCAGACACAAACATGATTGAAGCAGCTGTGATCACACAGACTGCAGATAATGCAGCTGTTTCCTGTCAGTAACATCCTCTTAGATTAGAGTTCAGCTTTTTACAGGAAAACTGGACAAAACTGATTTTTGTTACAAACTCATTTTCATTTCCTCTCAGCTCACAAACACAGTCAGACAATCAACCAGAGTCAACACTGATTATAATGTCAGTGCAGAATTATTTCTGTTACTCAGTGAGTTCAGCTCTCTGACCTCGTTGCTCCAGGTTCACCACTGAAGTCTGGAGGTCGTTCTTTGGACCGGTCACTCCTCACAGACGGACAGCTGGACCCTGCAGACTCTGCTCTGTCCTCCTCTTCCTCCATCATCATCTTCAGTCAGTCTGAGAGGTAAACCACAAACACTCAGCGAGTTCACATTAACAGGAGGAACTGAGTTACAGTCGCTGACCTCTGACCTGTCATGTGACCATGAAACCAGGTCAATATGTCTGTAGGTTCAGTCATCCAGGTCATGTGATCTAAGGAGCTTGGAGAGAAAAGAGACGTCTTTAAGTTTCTGGAAGACGTTTCATCTGAGAAGCTTCTTCAGCTCTAAAACCAAACGGTGGAGAGTCCCAGATATTTAAACCTGAGAGGGAAAGAAAGCATGTCGCTGACCCACCACTGATGTTATTTCAAGGAGGAAACTGAGAGCCTTTGCACCAGGAGCACAAACATCAGCTCCAGCAATGATCCACTGATGTGTTTTTATTCCATGTATGAATGTTGTTATTGACAGAGATGACGTTTGTGTGTCAGTGATGCAGTGACTGTTGTTGTTACCTGTACAGGCTGGTTAGACTCTATGAAACAGATCATACAGATCTCTGCATGTTAGAAGAGACTATTAAAGGTCATGAATGAGACAAAGGCAGGGAGGCGTCCTTTACAGCTAAACAGCAGAGTGAGAGAACAGCCAGCACCTCTACATTTATCACATTATACAGCACATGTATGATACTGACAGGGATGAGAAGAATTTAGTGATTCTGATCCCATCATTGATATTACTTATTGATTCTCAGTAGCTCTGCTCTGACAGTCACCACCATCACTGAGCAGCATATCAAAGACATTTGTGCACATTAACTGCATGTTGTGGCTCAAATGTTTGTGCATGTTGGAGGCATTTCCTCTTTGTTGTGATCAGTGTTGGTCATTACTCAAAACAGTCATTATTACACATATTACACAGAACACTTTAATTAAAAGTAATGGAGTACGTTACTTCATTACTCCTCATAACATTACTTTGATGTTACTGTGTAAAATGAACAAATGAGCATGTAACAACATAAAGCTGAGGTACAGCCCCACACACCAACACAGATCCTGATGAGGTCACGTGATGTTTCTCTGAGTGTTTATGAACACAAATCAAAGATGAAACAGCACAAAGACACTTCAAAGTGATTCTACTGTAGAAACATGAACAGGTAGAAACCTGCAGCCTGACTGCTCATCACTTTGTTACCTGTTCAAGTTCAGCAGCAGCAGCTCACTTTATCACGGTGCTGGTCTGGGGTCAGTGTTTACTCAGCTTTACGTCACTCTGGGTTCTAGGCTAGCCTAGCTTTAGCTTAGTGTTAGCATGCTGCAGGGCTCTAGACTAACTTTTTGCCATGGGCGTGCCGGTACGCCTAACTTTAAAAAGTTAGGCGTACCGGCACAAAAGTTAGGCGCACACAAATTTTATAATAATTTATATAATATAATGTGTTTTTCTGGATACACTGTGCTTTTTCAGCATTCAAAGATTGATGACACCGTGTCAGAGCACTGGCTATGAATTTCAGAAGGATCAGGCCTTAACTTAACAGAAAAGTGAGCAATAGTTCTTTTCCTATTACAGCTACATCCACTTCTGTCGTGCCTAGGCTGCTCATAGGGCTGGGTATCATCACTGATTTCTATAATCCATTCGATTCCGGTTTTCAAAGTCCCGATTCGATTCAACTTAGCCTCAGACAGTCAGAAATATTATAATTCTGATCATTTATCAGTACTGACTTCATCAGAATTGTGAACATCACAGCAGATGCCTTTGTGTTAAAGTAACTGAGAATAAAACACAGAAAAACATGAAGGAGATTTTCCTGGTCTGGCTTTTTATAGCAGATAACCTTAAAAATATTCTACAATGTTCTGCATATGAAGTTTAAATTTCTTCAGTATTGAACAACAGAAAAAACAGGCTTTCTTGTCCGAGGTCAAACAGAGATTGGAGACGGGAAACTGTTCTTGGAGTACAGAGAGAGAGAGAGAGAGAGAGAGAGAGAGAGAGAGAGAGAGAGCTAGCTGTGCATGGAGTGTGATTTTAATAGTCGTGGAAGCAAAACAGCAAAATTCATGACGACATTGATCAAATGTGAAGCGCAGTTTGCTGCTTCTTTTGCTGCTGGCTCGGTGAATTTTGGTTGAAAGAGAGACAAAACCTGCAGCTCAGAATCAGCGCAAAAAGACGTGAGCACAGCGCGGACCGGATGCATCAGGATCGCTAAGCTCCGACAGCGTGTCCGTCTGCGGGCCGTCGGGTGAGAAAGCCGAGAAAGACAAAGCTGATTCTGATGCGTCGGGTCTGTGTTTGCGTCTTTCTGTGGAATCCGTGTACCTGCTCTCATCTGCTGTTTGGTTGTTGTTGAACTGGTTTTGTGAGCTTTAATCTGAGAATCTGGCGTTTCTGGCAAATCACAGTTATATTTAAAAGTCGATTCAGGATTTAATGAATTGATATCGCTTTATACTCACCTCCCACTTCCACCTGCACTTTCAACTGGACCACGGCCAATCAGAGAGGTCCCACCCCTGACTATCTCCGATTGGTTTAGTCCACGATAGGGGCATAATGTGTGTCTGTTGTTGACCACAGGGAAGGTTGCAGATTTATTTTTTTTGCTACCCGAACAGTTGGTCGCACAGGTGCAACCAAATGTCTTTTTTTAGTTGCACCACTGAAAAATTTGGTCGTATTTGCGACCAAATTGGTCGCACTCTAGAGCCCTGTGCTGTGTGCTAGCTTAGCGTCAGAGCTCTGCAGGTGTCTCGTGTGTAAATATTAATCACAGTGACAGTAAAGGAGGTAAAGGGCTGTGACGTCATCACGTACGCTGCGTCCTCTGTGGGCTCTGAGTGAACTCAAAGTACAAACTACAAGTACACAAACACGAACGTAGCTCAGAGTGGCGGACACACTCGGCCTCGTTGGTCCAGCTGTGAGTCCGTTACCGTGAACTATGGAGCGGCAGATTTGTGCTGAACTAAGCTGCACACAGCTGATGTTAGCCAGGAAACATTACACACTGACTTTAATGGAGAGACCGGAAATACAAACACACACAGTTTGTTGTGTGAAGAAATCAAACACGAGCTGAACAAACAGTAAAGTTCCTAAAGACAAACTGTTAAAGGAGGAAACAAAGCAAACTTACAGTTTCTTCACACACCAACAACAAGCTCCACTCCACGAAGTTCAGGAAGTGAAAGTAAACTTTGAGCAGGAAGGAAACACCCAAAGAGACGTTTGAGGACAATCAGGAGCATTGGAATACTGTGCTGCGTTCAGTTGCACCTCGGAAACTCCAAACCTCTGGCAGGCTGTGATTTATTTCTGCTGGTTTTCCTGTTTGAAGCACAAACATCCGTCATCACTTTGTTGTTGTTCTTCCTGCAGCGTTTAAATATTTCAGCACTGAACTGATGTTTCTTCAAAGCTCATTTCAACCTGTTGAAGTCATGAATGAAAGTGCAGACTGAGAGTGGATCACATGATGTTTGAGGTGTGTCATGTGACATGTTCAGTATTGTCACACATGTCTAGATTGTCCCTGATATCATAGCTGCTCAAACACTGATGATTATATTTGAAGAATTATTCCTGATGGCAGCAAAGTTTGAATGGAGCTCTCTGTCTGTGCTGATTTGTCGCCCTCTGGAGGTCAAAGCACAAACTGCATGATGTCACTGTAACCACCACAGTGACAGGAAGTGTTTTTATGACTGAAACACTGAAATGATGCTAACGGCTGTCGTTAGGCTCACTGACAGCAGTGCTGATGTGTTCATGTCAAACACTGGCTCAGGTCAGACTCCTTCATCCTTCTCCAGCGTGAGGCCGCCCTCAGACCCACAGGAGCTCTGACCTTTGACCTCCTGACCCTAACCATTTTAGTCTTGTTGCATCTTTAAATGCAAATCCATCCAAACTGTAGCCGAGCAAAAGAAGCTGGAAGTTGTTCTATGAATGATGTTGTTGAAGGAGCTTGGAAAGAAAAGCGTCTGGACTTCTTTAAGTTGCTTGAAGACGTTTCACCTTCATCCGAGAAGCTTTTTCAGTTCGAAGGTCAAATGGTGGAGAGTCCCAGATTTTAAGCCCTATGGGAGTGTCACCGAAGAGGGACATGGACACCTTAACGCCCACTCACATCCTGGGCCATTTGATCACAGGAAATCACATGATAGCGTGGGGCTAGATCTCACAATGGGTTCACCCAAAACCTTGGCTGATTGTGACCCACACCCGTTCTCACACCGTGGCTCGTGTGATTAGGTAGAGGATCAACAGGGGCTCCGTGTCCCTGAATTTAAACTGAATCTAAACACAACTGCTGACTTCATGTGTTCTGCTCTGACAGCTGCCATGTGTCACAGCCTGGATAATAAAGCCATCAAACTTCACTCAGCTCCAATAACACCATCAGTGTTTGATCTTCAGAGGATTCATCAGCTTTAACCACGATAGAAGCAGGGAGTTAAGATGAAGATGCACCAGGTTGTGACTGAAGGACAAAGCTGAAACATACAGATGTGAACAGATTCAAGATTCAAAGATTCAAGATTCAAAGCGTTTATTGTCATATGTACAGAAGAAAGAGCATGCACAATGCCAAGTTAGATAAGGGTTAAAAGAACAAGATAAGAATAATAAAAACATAAAAATGAGGATAGAAAATAATAAAAAAAAATAAAATAAAAAGATAAATAACTGCAAATAAGTACAAATAAGTAACTGAAGACACGTGTGGTCTGCAGATGTCGATGTACATGGATGTACATGGAGTTTAATGTGCAAAATGAACTTAGTGTGCAAAGTGACCTGATGTGCAAACTGCAGTTTGAGGTCGGTCAGCTGTTCAGGAGTCTGATAGCAGTGGGGAAGATGGAGTTGTTGAGTCTGGATGTTCTACATTTCACCAGCTTGTGAGTGAGTTTGTGTGGGATCACAGAATTGAAAGCGGAGCTGTAATCAACCAAAAGTACCCTGATGTATGAGTCTTTGTTTTCCAGGTGGGAGAGGTACAGTGGGGCAAAAAAGTATTTAGTCAGCCACCGATTGTGCAAGTTCCACCACCTAAAATGATGACAGAGGTCAGTAATTTGCACCAGAGGTACACTTCAACTGTGAGAGTCAGAATGTGAAAAAAAAATCAATGAATTCACATGGTAGGATTTGTAAAGAATTTATTCGTAAATTAGGGTGAGTGAGACGAGGTGTGACAACCTCTACAGGTTTCCCTGTAGAAGTTGTCTCACCTCGTCTCACTCACTGCACTACAAAGAAATGTACAGTAGCAAATACATACTGTCTATCAGTGTATATTGTCTCTCTACAGCTTTACACACTTCCGTTAAAGCTAGCATCTCTGCTGCTCAAGCAAATATGAAACATGCTAGTTGTCCTACATAGATAACTCTCTCTCACTGTCTGCTACAGTAAAACCTGTTCTAGTCTGTCCCTCTGCTATTGTAAACTCAAACCATCAACAAACCAAACCTTTCCCTCAACGAGTGGCACATCTATTAAGTCATCCCTCAGCTTGCACTTCTTCTCCTCGCGCTCTCTACACTCATGAGAAGTGCCCTCCTCCGTTGGCAAAAAGGGTTGGACAGATTCAGAATTGTGCACCACTTTATGGTAATATGTGTGGTTGTGAGAGTAACAGTAACATTAAAGACAAGTGTCTTGTAGGTGACAGAAATGTAAGTTTAGTCTGCAATAGTAAACATCTACCTCGTGTGGAACTAACAATGTCAAAAGGTGAAATAAACTATTTCCTGAAACATTGTACAGCTTAAGCTGCTGCACATACTGATCTCACGCATGGAGGTAAAGCACGAGCAACTAGAGCTAATCTTTTAGGATAGTAAGTTACTGGCTTCACTTGTGGAAAAAGTGCTGTTAGTTATTTTACAGTCACCTGGCATTTGTGCTGTTCACAGAACCACAAGTCCATCGTTGGACCTCCTCTGCGCTGTCACTTTTTGGAGCTTGGCACGCTCCCTCAGGTTCCATTTTCCAACGCTGCTGAAGATTTAAGGCAGAGCACGTCGTACACGTTAGTTGTCTTCCTTAACGTCAACGTCGAAATTCTTTCATTTTATTTAAGATTTGCTGTGCAAAGTCTCCTCGTGACGATCCTTTGGAAGCCCAGTAGCACAGCTCTCTGTGCTGAAGGTGATCTCCGATCCTCCTGAAGACTCTCTCCAGGCCTCAGCTTCCATCTTGTGGACAATCCTCTCAGTCACTCCTTCTCGTCATGGCACCTCACGACATCTACAAATTGAAAAATGACACTGCTCTCGCCACACGGCTTTCGCCACGTGTCAACTCCCCAATGAGACATGTACAAGAATGTTGCACAGTCTCCCTAAAACAATCTCCAGGGTTTGTCCCTTGGAGCAGCTTCACTCCAAGCTGTAACCCTGTGTAAAAACATTAGTCAGCACTTAAATTTTCAGCTTGTTTAGCTCCCAGCTCCTGTATCCTAGAAGACAAAGTCTTAAAGATAAAACAACTTCACATTTGCAACCAACTGTAGATCATAAGAGTAGTAAAGTATTCAGCATCACAGAGACAAGTATCATTGCAGGTTTATTTTAAACTCATTAAACTCCTACTTTTCCCATAATTTGTTCCAAATTATTTAACATCTCAACGTCATTCCACATTGTAATCAGTGACGTCCCTTAAGTTTGTTACTCACCATGAGCCCAACAGTGTGGTCAGATAATGAGCTCCATGTAACTATTCTGTAACCACTGCACATCTGTTCAATTGTCACTTGTCTGTCTGTGCTGAATCCTTTACAAGCACTCTTAAAGAAAAACAAACATCAGCCAAACACACGGTTCATCCTGGTTGTCAGGTGTCGGCCATCCAGATTCCAGAGGAGCTGTGAAAAGTCGTAAAGTTAACACTCGCTGTGGAAAAAGTAACAATGGTCGCAAGGGAGGCCTCTCATCTGTGTCCACCGAAAATGACCCCGATGGTGGCCTCCTCTCGCTGCCTTTTATTGACAAACTTCAAACAATAGTTTACTAAACACCTCCCCTTGCAACCCCCCTTTGGTTACAAAGACAAGGCACTGTATGTAAATGTATACACTGAGTGTGTGTGTGTGTGTGTGTGTGTGTGTGTGTGTGTGTGTGTGTGTGTGTGTGTGTGTGTGTCAGACCTCCTGCTGACCAAAGGGTCGTAAACCCAGGAAGCTTACATCAAAAGAAACAGATCTTTCAGATAGGATGTATCTACAATAAAACCTCCCCCAGCACAGAGTGGTTGGAGAGGTGGTCAGGATCAAAGGAATGGCTTTGATCCTACTGCTTGAACTAAGACAGTACAAATTTAAGAAACACAATGGCAACATTCAACAATTAGACTTAACAAGACGTTTTCAAAAATCTCAGTTTTCAGTGAAAACGCCGTTTACGTGTGGAGGAAAGGCACAAACGCTCAGAAAAATCTACGTTTTCAAAAATCCCGGTGTAAGTGTGGGCGTGGCCTTACTCAGCTTTGATGCTGCCAACGTGGTCACTGGATAAAATGAAGTAACCGGTCAAGGCAGCAGTGGCAGAGCAACCCTTATATTCGGTTTCTCATGTTTAAAAAATACTCAGTTACAGCGCACGTTTAAACAGATGATCTTTGTAGGTGGGATAAACCTGCTCTCAGCAAGAAGGTCCTGAGTTTGAATCCATGTCTGATTCTCTCCTGGTACCCTGACATCCTCCCACAGTTTAACTGCTTCTTGCCTAATAACAGCTGGGATAGGGTTACACACACACAGTCCTGTTTTCATATCTCCGTGGGGACATTGATGTAATGCTTTACCTAACACCTAACCCTAACCCTAAAAACTGAATGCCTGACCCTAACCTTCAGCCCTAAACCTAACCACAACCTAATCGTACCCCTGACACTAAAACACCATGTTTAGTCTCAAAAACGCCTTCAAACTCTTGGCGACGCTCATTTTGTCCACAAGTGGAGTCACGTTCCAGTTTCTGTAAACATGGTGCACACACACGACCCTGAGCTGAAAAGATGGATGGATGTGTAAAATCCATATTGGTGCTGTTCACAGCAGGACTTTGTTTAGCTTCTGTTCCAGTATTCCTGGACTGGCTTCTCCAAACCGGCAGCCTGCTGTTACGATCAGCTGTGGGAAATCTACAAACTCATTACAAAATATCAGAACTAAGACTTTTATTTTGACGGGTGGCGTCTCAGCTTCAGCGTGTTGATGGGCACAGCCATGGTTACCACAGCTGGAGTTGGTATACGGCGAGCTGTGAGAGGACAGAGATGGAGAACGCACATTTAACTCTTTAACAGGAGATACGTTACGACTAACAGACGACTGCTGTCTACATGATGTCTTTGCAGCCCTTATGCTACATGTTACACAACTTTTCTTCATGCCAACAAGACTGAGGTGCCACATAGTCGACACATACAGCTGATTATGATGCATGTTTTACTATTGCTATGTTCACATCATCTGCTTGGCTTTATTACTGAAAGCCTGGAGATCCTCTGACGTGTGCATGGCTGATGTGAAGTATGATTAGTCCTACATGACATCAACAACAGAGGCAATGAAAGCTTTGTTGTTAACAGGTTGTAGGTAAAGTCAAATGTCTACTTCTACACTTGTGTTGGGTAAAGTTCTTCTCACTGCAGCAGATTTATATCTGTGCTTTCACAGGGCGTGATGTGGAGCTCAGCGCTGAGGTGCAGGGGCCCGTTCTTCGTACGTCGCTTACTACATCCAAGATCAAATGACACATCCAAGATCAAATCATCGCGCTAACCGTGAGCTCGCTAATCCGGTTCCCCGAACACACCTGCTGTTGACGATTACTACAGCTGGATGAAGTAATGCGCGATCACTGGGTGCCGTAAAAGGGGCTACGCATCGATAGCAGAAACAGTGATCGGCAAGCCTCTGATTGGTCGGCGAAAATGTCGAAGGAGCGCGCACAGTACTTCACCGCAGCGGAGCAAGAACTCCTGATTGAGGGATTTCAGGAGTACCAGAGTGAAATTAAAACGCAAGGTAACAGTGCGAAGGCTGCAAAAGCAAGGAGAGAGGGCTGGCAGAAAGTTGCTGACAAAGTAAACGCGTAAGTAATGCAACATATTACATGGCACCATACCATATCATATTTTATCATATCAAATCATACCACATGATATCCTCTTACACATTAGAGCCACAACCGGACCCACCAGAACATGGGAACAAGTAAGAGTGAAATACAAGAACATACTACAGCATGGTAATATCCAACACTCATATTGCTGTCAGTCACTTGAAAAGACACCCCTGAAACAATCCCTGTGTTTGTGTATAACAGCAACCAAGAAAAGGGCAGAGCAACAAAAGACAGGTGGTGGTCCTGCACCCCCTCGTCACACCCCAGCAGAGGAGCTGGCCCTAAGGTTGAATGCCACCAGACCCATTGTTGAGGGCATCCCTGGGGGCAGCTCTTCCGGAGACCAGAAGCCGGGGTGCAGTAGCAGCAGCACCTACATAACTGGTGAATGGGCTCATGATTCCATGTGCACAATGTCAAATATGTGGTTGTTGCCTAAATGAAAATGCTATTCGAACTGTGACATTCATTCATTGGCACTGTGGGTTTTCTCTGTGTGTAGTGTTACATGACACACCATCACTTTTACCTGTTCCCATGGAAGGGGTGACTGGAACATGCACAGTAAGTTGGGAGATATACATATATCTGTCCCCACCCAATTGTACAGACCTATAGGCTGTACCACACCCCTTAGTAACACCATTGTGTTACCATTGTACAGGACAGTGACGCAACCCTGTCAGATAACTGTGGTTTGGAGGAAGACCCTGTGAGTACATGCATGAATTGGCCTGAATTGCCATCTACTTGTGTACTGCCATGTGTGTCTGACTGCAGTATGATTTGCAGGCCAAGAGGCCGGCAGAGAGGCCTGCTGATGCAGAGGTGGGCAGTGTTGTGATCAATTATACTGCCTATATGACATGTATTCCCCGTTAAATGTTGTCACCACAATTGACACAGGGTGACATACGTCTGCTCTACAAGAGAAGTCTCCAGCAGAAAATAGAGTACACTGAGCTGAAGAAACAAAAGCTCCTAGGTGAGATCGAACTACAAGCCCTAATGAGGCATAAACTACAATTGGAAATCGAGGTGCTTCAAAAGGAACTCCAGAGTAAGTAGGAATACATGTTCATACGGAGCACTATTGCTGACCCTGCGTGACGCAGTATACATGCTCTGTTTTCCCAGGCAACTGATGACTGGCCTGTGTGTGGTGGGACAGACAACGATGCTCAAATAAACGTCAATAGAAAATGTGTCATGTCATGTTTTTATTATGCGAAATTGTGTTGCACAATCCTGTCCCGTGCAGCTCTGCCACTAGGTTGGTCCAGGTGCACTGGCTGGAGGTCATCATCAGGCTGCACCTCCACCACGGGGGTCCTCTCTCTTCTGATGGTGGCAATGTTGTGCAGTACGGCACATGCAACAATAATGTCACATGCCCTGTCAGGTGCAACCCTCAGGCGTTTTAGACACTGGAATCGTTCCTTCAGTTGCCCAAAGGTCATTTCAATGCGTGCCCTTGTCCTGGCTAGGGCTGCATTGTAGCGGGTTTGTGGCCCAGGGTTGGGGTCAGGGAACGGTGTCATGAAGTACTGCCTGCATGCATAACCTCTATCTCCGAGGAGGATCCCATCGTAGGCCCCTGTGTAATGAAGAAATGCTGTTATGTTAGGCCCGACATGAGTATGTAGCATCAACATAAGCCTCTTTTACTTACCACGCTCAAATGATGTGCATAACCCTGACTCTCTGAAGATCCGTGAGTCATGCACTGATCCGGGCCATTTTGCTTCCACATTTGTGATATGGCACATCGAGTCACACACCATCTGTGGGATTCCATTATGTGTGACCACACTCCTCCCATCGTATATTGCCATCTGGAGTGTTAGTATTGCTCACCTGCACATTTATACTGTGGCCCCCCTTTCGGTTGACAAAGTCCCCTTCAGTGGGGCCTGGGGGGGCCTTGATCGCAATGTGTGTGCAGTCTATGGTGCCAATCACATTCGGGAAGCCTGCGGACGTTGGAGCTACAGTTACCGACATAGGTCATGATTGCATCACATTCACTATCCAATTTACTGTACCTGCAATGGCGAAAAAGCCCTGTTTGACGACCTGTGGTCTTAAGTGGCTTGGAAAAACCACAAACACACCCAGGAAATGCTTGAGTGCCAGGTACACTTTGCGAATGGCCCGGCAGACGGCACTTTTCCCAACGTTCTCTGCGTCTCCACAAGTGTACAGGAACGTGCAACTCGCAAAGTAGCGCAAGGCAATGCACACAGTTTGTGCAGTTGTTAATGCCCGACTACGGTGGGTGGTACTCTTAACATGGGGATCCAGCAAGTTGGTTAGGTAGATGATACCCTCACGGGAAAATCGGTATCTCTCTATGAGCACACTGTCGCGCTGTGCTAAAGGATCCTGTCTATCCCGCAATATACGTTGGATTCTGAACACTCTCTTTATCACTCTTGCACCTTCCGCAATGGGTGGCTCGCGTAGAAACGGACAGGACATGGCTGCGACAAACTTCCCACTTCCACCTTCGCTTTTATAGCCGTGGTCTGTCATCTTGATTACACGACGTAATTTGCTATTCCTCTACTGTGGAATGTGTGTTGCATCTGGCGTGATCACCTACATGCCATAGCGTGATTACTCGTACATTTCCCTTTTTTTAGGGACTGACCTGTATGTATCTGTGTGGAATCAATAAAAGGATCAAGTGCTGCATTATCTTTAGTTACATTGATGTTATTTATTTGTGGTGAAACGGTGGCGGAATGTCGCTGTTGCTTTCGTATGATGACGCGGACATACCTGCGTGGCCGCGATCTAATCCTGTTTACATAAAGTAAACCTGCTCCCGAGCAGGTTTACGCTTACGGCTCTGTTGCTATGACAGCAAGTCCCGGATGAGCTTCGGGGAACCGACTGATCCAGGATCACGCGAAATCGTCAACAATCTAATCCGGCTAACCTACTTAGCGAGGTACGAAGAACGGGCCCCAGGGGCCCGTTCTTCGTACGTCGCTTACTACATCCAAGATCAAATGACACATCCAAGATCAAATCATCGCGCTAACTCTGAGCTCGCTATTCCGGTTCCCCGAACACACCTGTTGTTGACGATTAGTATAGCTGGATGAAGTAATGTGAGATCACTGGGTGGCCCAACAGGGGCTACGCATCGATAGTAGAAACATTGATCGGCAACCCTTTGATTGGTCGGCGAAAATGTCGAAGGAGCGCGCTCAGTATTCTTCGGCAGCAGAGCAAGAACTCTTGAGTGAGGGATTTTAGGAGTTTCAGAGTCTAATTAAAACGCAAGGGAACACTGCAAAGGCTGCAAAAGCAAGGAGAGAGGGCTGGCAGAAAGTTGCTGACAAATTAAACTCGTAAGTAATTTAATAATAACAATAATAATGGAGTGGATCTATATAGCGCTCTTCAAGGCACCCAAAGCGTTTTACAATGCCACTATTCAGTCACTCTCACATTCACACACTGGTAGCTGTCACAGCTGCCCTGGGGCAGACTGACAGAAGCCAGGCTGCCATATTGCGCCATCGGCCCCTCTGGCCAACACCAGTAGGTGGTAGGGTAGATTTATCATATCACACCATATTATCCAATATTATATTACATTATATTATATTACATTATGTTATATTATATCCCCTTTCACATTAGAGCCACAACAGGACCCACTAGAACATGGGAACAAGTAAAAGTGAAATATAAGAATATTCTACAGAATGGTAATATTTATCACTTATATTGCTTGTCGTCTCTTGGACAGAGACCCTGAAATAATCTGTTTGTTTGTTTATAACAGCAACCAAGAAAAGGGGCAGCGCAAAAAAAGACAGGTGGTGGTCCTGCACCCCCTCGTCAACAAGTTGGTTAAGTGAATAATACCCTCACGGGAAAATCGATATCTCTCTATGAGCACACTGTCGCGCTGAGCTAAAGGATCCTGTCTATCCCGCAATATACGCTGGATTCTGAGGACTCTCCTTATCAATCTCGCACCTTCCGCAATGGGTGGCTCGCGTATACGGACAGGACATGGCTGCGATAGACTTCCCAAATCCACCTTCGCTTTTATAGCCGTGGCCTCTCATCTTGATTACACGAAGTAATTTACAATTACTACTCTGAAATATGAATTACATCTGTAATAATCACATACATGTAATAGAATGTTAATAGTACATTTCCCTTTTTTAGGAAATGACCTGTATGTATCTGTGTGACATCAATAAAAGGATCAAGTGCTGCATTATCTTTAGTTACATTGATGTTATTTATTTATGGTACAACAGTGGTAAAATATCGCTGTTGCTTTCGTATACATGAAGCGGAAATACCTGAGTGGCCGCGATCTAATCCTGTTTACATAAAGTAAACCTGCTCCCGAGCAGGTTTACGCTTACGGCTCTGTTGCTATGACAGCAAGTCCCGGATGGGCTTCGAAGAACCGAACGATCCAGGATCACGCGAAATCGTCAACAGTCAAATCCGGCTAACTTACTTAGCGAGGTACGAAGAACGGGCCCCAGGTCTCCTTGGAGACGGCATCCTGGCTGAAAATATTATCATGCTTCCAAAACATTTCAGCTTTTATTTTGAAAGAAAGAAGACTTGAAAACGAATCCCCTTCTTCCTCTTTGTCTTTGTTCTTCAGAGGAGTGTCACCTGGACAAACTCAGGGCTGTTCTAGAGCCTTTGTTATTATTTGACTCCATAGAAATAAAACTGAATCGAATCAAACAAAAACTCCCAAACAGCTAAAACACTTTGCTTTATTCTCTTTTTTAACAAATACGTTGAAGTCCATCCACAACAACACAGCTGAGATCTCCTTTGTAATCAAGTGTTTACATCCTTTGTACAGATCTGCATACAAAACAATCATTTACGTCCCACAGAAGTCTAGTTACACGTAACTATACAAGAACTGGTGAATGACAGAAACATAAGACACATGATCACAGGTGATAACAAAAAGAGAAAGAATTCATGTGTTAGTGATGTTTTTCAGCCCTGATGGCTCATGTTGGAGAAACAAGCTGAGGTACGTGGAAAGTTCACACACACAAGTGGGCGTGAGCGCACACACAGAGAGAAAAACACAACTGAAGCATCTGTTTGCTGTTTCTGCTTTCATCATCTCTGCTGCTGTGTCAGGCTGGGGTCTCTCAGTGACGTGGTTGAGGTGAAGTATGACGAGTATCCCTGATTCAGTCCATCGAGACAAAGGGCAAAGAAAGCTGTTGTTAACAAACTCTATGGTGATGTGGCATTTAGCTCTGACTCTACGCTCTGCTGAATCCTTTGAACCTGCTGATCAGTAAAGCTCTACGTGCTGCAGCAGATTGACCTCATCTGTGTTCACAGGTGTGGACCTCAGCGCTGAGGTGCAGGAGACTTTCATTCAGTTCTCCCTGCAAACAGCATCCAGCCTGGAAATACTGTCATCTTTCCCACAAATGGTGCTCTTATCTCAGAGAAGAAGTCTGATGTAAATAACTGCAATCAACATAACTGCAATCAATAATGGCAACATGATGACTGTTCATAGCTCCTGCTTTGAAATACTGAACTTAAACATTGACCTGATGAAAGATCACAATTCACAGTGGCCCACTGTCAGAATCATTCTGAATATAAACTCATCGAGTTAATCTGAACCTTTCTCAAATGTGCTGTGAATAAATGCTGCTGCAAGCCACTGTGGAAAAGCTGTGTTATTATCATGGAAACATCTGTGACACAGAGGACGAGGACACAAAGGGACGACACGCAGAGGCTGTGTTAAAGTCAAAAATCCAAATCTTTAGTCCTAAACAGGCAGTGGTTACAAACAGGAAGACGAGCAGTCCATTAAACAGTCTACAGGGTCAAACATACAGAGAATTCAAACAGCTATTAAAAACAAATAACTGGACACTGAAAAACTTCAGAGATGCGTGAGGCACCAAAGGGAAGCAGCTGAGTATATTCAATGAATTCTCTTCAAATACAAAGACAGAAACTCCTACAGGCAGCATGTAAACTGAGCAGGATACACAAAGATCAGAGATTACAAAATAAATCAGAAAAGGATTTCAAACTTACTGAGAGCAAGGCCTCTGTTACAAATCTGTCTAATAGAAAAACATGCTGTACAGATACAATACGCTCAGTGTTCATGGTCATTTAAAAACTGGCTCTACCTGAACCACTTCAATATTTTATGAAGTCACTGAGTCGACCATTTCTACAGTTTGTTTCCTTCATTGCAGTTAGAGTGCGGCTGGTAAGGATGAAAACACACACAGAGCGTGAATTGTCTTTGTTAGTAACAAACGTCAGCAAAGAAAAGACAAAACACACAAACACTCTCATGATATTCATGAATCATTAGAAAGCATCCAAACATTCTGCTCGTGGACTTTTACAGTCTTATTTGCACTCGCTCATCTTCATAATCATCCTGATCAATACATGACAGGGGAGGCTTTGAGGTAGGCGGGGCTCTCTGCTGATGTCAGCATGAAAGGCAGGACCAGCGTCTGCCACATGTTGGTGAAACATCACAGTACACTGGCGTGGTTTCCTTTCCAGATGTTGGACGTTTGACACTTCAACGTTGAGGCCAACAAGAAGACACAGTTTTGGGTCGGGTTGCTGCAGGGTTTCTAACTGAGCAAAAGCAGAAGCACACAGACCAACAGGGATCAGATGCTGAGTGTTAGAGGAACATCTGTGCTGATCACTGAATGCTGCTGTGGTCTCTTGTTGAAGTTGGCTGGTGGGACAGTCTAATAGTGATATCCTGCTCATCGGAGGAACACTTTTAAAAACACATGCAATACTTTGTTTGTATTACAGTCACAGTTTATGTTATTTTTGTCTTTTAAAAGTGTTGCTGTACTATAAAGTCCTATAATTTGAGGCTAAAATGGCTCAGAGAGTCTCTCTCTCAGAGGATCTCCTTTGAAAGTGGAGACGGCTTTATCCGCTGATCCACGTCACTTTACCTGGATGTTTTCTTTGAAGCTGGATGAAGACTCCTCTCCCTCACTCCTGCTGCAGCTGTGTGGTCCAGTTGGCCTCTGAGGTCACAGTCAACATCTGTAGCAGAAGAGGGGAAATAAAAGTCCAGGTTACCAAAACTGGGAGCTTTTCCAAAATAGAGCGTAACTGGACTTTTTCAGCCTTACAGGCAGATAGTCGTCTGAAGCTGCAGCTTTTTCTTTTTAGCTTTTTCCAATCTCTGCTCTCGGCTTTCTTTGAGAACATGTCTGCTTTCTTGGCATGGGTCTGTCTGCTGTTGGTGAAGAGACTAAATCCACATACTCGCTACTAAGATCTCCTCAAGTAGTCTCAACCAGATTACAGTTTAAGAGTAAATGTCTCCTGAGAGTTTCACCTTGGGGAGATGCTGTCTTGCTAACATGCAATCATGAGCATTAATCTATGAGGTGAAAAAGTAATTTTAAAAGCTCCAGCCACAAGTTTTATTTCATCTGTGTTTTGGTCAGAGTCCCATCAGACCTCCAGAATGGTGTCAGAGTGTTTTCTATCCACGTGATGAGCACAGGCCTCAGGTCCAGACCTCCACGGGCACCATAGCCTCTTTGGAGCTAATAGGTGCAAGAAGGTTTTGTTGGGATAGGAACTGAAGAGGAAACTGACGAGGAAGGCAAGGATCTTCTTCAGCTCCTCCGAGCCGGGACCTCTTTGTGTAGGCCAGCATTGGCCAGGTAGCCCTCCAGCATCGCTGGATGGCCGACAGTGGAAAACCTAGAGGAGTAGGAGAGAAACAGCAGCTTGGAGCATGTCTTTATACTGTTTAGTTTTTAGAGCCACAGACTTTCTTTTAATGTCATTGTTCAGGATCTATGACTGATTATGTATTTATTGTATTCCTCCATGACTGTGTGACAGCAAGTGGAAAAAACCAGCTTCACCTTTGTTGATATGCTTGTAATTTTAATATTGATTAAATGGCCCATGAAATAATAGAAAGCTCATATATGAAAATGTATTTTAAGAAGTAAAATGTTAATCTGAGTACAAAGGAGTACACTCACCTTCTGGTAGATGGAGGTGTAGCGAGCGCTGGTGAACATCCAGGCCTCCTCGTAGAACTGATCACTGATTGGATCCAAAACATCGATGGAGGATCTGTGTAAGCGCTGAGGATCGTCCTGATGGACAGAACAGAAGGAGAGTGAGACAAGTGAAGATATACTAAACAACACTGTGACATGAACTGAGCCACACACAGTTTGATTCACAGGTGATTGACACATTATTTGACCACGAGCAATCTTTTCTGGTTTGACGCCGTCTTTGTAGCCAGAAACCAGCTCTCTCCTCGGCTTCCTCCACTACACGCTTCCCCCACGCCAGTCTCCTCCGTCACTATAAAGGGGAGAGTCATGAGCTCCATCACCCTCACCTGTGCCGTCCAACGTCCCGCCACCAGCCTCCACTGCAGCAGGCCAGAGACCACACCCCTGCCACAATAAGTAAAAGTATATCCTTGCTGTACCCTTAATGCTAAATGTGCTAAATTAACCGCTGCCTTTGCCCCTTTGGGATTATTCTTATGTCACTGGGATGTTGACCTTTGACCTTCACATTAGAGAGATGGGCAGACATAATTAGTGTATGAATTTTAAAGTAACAGGTAATAAAGAGAGTGTAGCAAATGTAGTCAGGTTTATTACTCTGTATCACACATGAGTGCCCGAGGGAGGCGGGGCTGACTGGGGAGACACAGGAAACAGAGAGACAGGGCTGACTCGACATGAAACGATGAAACGTGGGACACGGGAACAGAAACTAAACACAGGCTGAAATGAACACTGAGGGAGGGAGAACTAAGATTACTGAGAGCCTGATAAATAAGAAGAACAAAAACCAAGAAAAACAAGAGTCAAAGAAAACCAAAAACACAAAGCATTGGGCCAGGACCCACTGCTGTGACATTTATATGTGATAAAAACATTAAAAACTGCTCAGATGTTGAAATCTTTCTACGTATACTTTAGGTTCAGCTCTCCAGCCTGGCATTTGGTTAAGCATGATTCAAACATTTGATTTTGTTTAACTGGTTTTAATTATAGTTACTTTTTGTGAACATTTGTTGCAGCATTTAAAAATACATCATTTATTTTCTTTTTTTTTTTTCTGCCTGTCCCATTTGGTTCTTTAGAATTGTTGTCTGAAGACCAACAAGGATACCCAATGGATTTACTTTGCCAAATGGATCATCGTGGCATTGCCGTATTGGTCCATTTGGTCGATCTTTGTTTTTATTATTTATTATATTTTATTTTCAGATGTTACAGACGGGACAGACATGAGTGAGGGATAGGAAAGGGAGAAAGAAAGAGGAAGGAAAGGAAAAACAGAAGGGGAGAGGGACAGTGAGAAAGGGGGGGAGAAAAAAAAATCTCCTGGATCACCTGTTGAGAGAAGAATAGAAAACAAGCAAAAAAACAAAAAAAAACACAAAGCAACATACTAAACACAACACCATCGCATTAATCTAGCTAAGTGTAAACAGCAGTAAATACTAAATATTCAATGTTGTTGTGCAGCACGCAGGACAGATGTGCTTCGAAGTAGCAGCCAAGAAAGGTGTAATTTAAGTCTACGAGCAGTGAACACCCGTGTGCATACCTGTGTGGATCAGCGTGCTTGTATTCCAAAGGTTTCTCCATGTAACGATCTGCTAGGGAGTGTGGGGGGGGGGGCCACAGCCCCGTCCTTCAGGGTATGAAGCAGGTATGGAGGAGATCAAAACTCCAGACATCCAGAGGCCCCCAGAACACAAGAGACCAAGGAAGACCAACAGAGGGGCAGCTGCGCCACTGTCCCAGTAAGAGCTGAGGAGAGTCCCAGATGAGGGCTCACTCAGCAGCCGCGGAGCAGAAGCCAGGGGGAGTTGCAGTAACGCGCCCGTGAGCTCCGCCGGCAGCCAGCTGTGCCTGAGTGACCGAGCCCCAGGCCGAGAGGCCGGGGGCACCCCACCTCCGAAGTGGACCGAGCGAGCCCCAGGTTCCAGGCCCCGATAAGCGGCCGCCAAGGAGTGAGCCGGTGTGTACCTGGACGCCCAACCCCATTTATTTTCAAACTTTTATTTGATTTAGAGCATCATATTTGACCAACGTAAATGTTTTAATTTCATATAAAATAACTGAAACAGTGAACTAAATATCTGAAATCTTTCCTTCGTTAAAAGTTATAATCCTACTTAAGTTATAGTGCAAACGCTTAAGCAACAAATATACTTGATGCTAATTAATTAATATTTCCCAGTTACAGAAATCATAAAGTCCAAACTAAAGTGCTACTGTTGCTATATGCATTTTATATAAATCATGGATGATGGTACTGACATGAAGGAAGAGAAAGTTACAGGTTGCATCCTTTGACTTTGTCTCCGTGCCTTTGGGCGATTTTCAGAAGGACAGATGTTTCTGTTCAATTCTTAAATCAATTTTTTCAAACACAAACACTATTTTAAAGCTTCTAGAGAGTAAAATATTAATGATAATTATAATAACAATAATAAAAACAAAAGCTCTCAGATCCATCAAACCAAGCAGCAGAAAGAACAATAACTGAAGAGAAAACTTTAACCTTGTAGACTTCATTATGTTCCAGCTGCTCTACAGACGCTGTGACCTCGAACTTAAGCAGGTCGTAAAGTATGTGCAGCTCAATAACTTCATAATCAGACCCTGTGGTATTTAGGCAGCAGAACAACTAAGAATAACAACTACAAATAATGTTTTTAGGTTTCTGTTGTACTGCAAGGTTCTGTACAGGAGAACCAAACCAAGAGCAAATATTACGTCTCATTTACACCTGAGCACGAAGAGCCATCAACATTTAGCAAATTGAATCATCTTTGTTTAGATGCAAGAAGAATCATATAGAAATGAAAAAGTAGAAATAGAAATCCAGAGCAAAGATATCCTCTAATTCAGCGTAGCACATGTGCAGCTGCTGCGATTCACGTAAGCATTCGGCTCGTCGCTGTTGCAGATTTTTCTCTCGCTGTTCTGGCTCACAGCGCTGCAAACACAGAAATAAATATCCCCAAAGGTGTGAAAGGGAGCTAATTAGTAAGAGTATTGTTACTCTCCGCAGGAGTAGTCCAGCAGTAGAAATCAGTCCAATAACAAGGTGTGTAACATCTAGCAGGGTGACAGAAAAACCCAGGGTAACTTCTAAGGACCTGAACGTCTCTCTCACATTGTGTTTTTTGAACATGCTTCCATTTGTCACTTCAGTCTTTACTCTGAAATACAGGAAGAGAAATCATGGCTGAAACAATTTCTCATGAAACCAGGGGTGTGGTCCAACAGTCAGTTTGGTGAGGAAGGTTCCTAACTGAGAGAAGTGACCCAGAAGTATCTGTGTAGCAGCCACAATGAATCCAGATCATGAGCTTTATTAACTGATCAAAGTCTCTTCTTTCATCTTCTGTATCATTCAGTTTGCATTGGTAATGCCCATTATTGTAATGCTTTTTTAAGACGGGCAAAACTTTATTTCACTTTGGGTTAGCTGGGATAAGTGATGGATGGAGGGAATTTTACTTCAGCCACAGAAATCCTAAACAGGAAGGAGGAGCAGAGTTACAGTGGATCACTATCCAGCAGGGAAACAAGGTTTATTTCAATTTCTTGGCCATGAGTGAGATTTACTGAGTGGGCAAATTAGGGAGACGACACCATCAGATCCCGAGCCCTCCATGTGTTAATCAAGAGACGGCTGCTGTGCTACATCCATAAATAATGAATAAATTAGGAGCTAAAGCTGAAAGGACAGTTTATTTGTACCATCTTCACGTGAACACATTCAAAAACATCACAGATGAAGAAACATTAAAAACTTCCACACTACATAAAGCAAGAAAAATTGTTTTTCTTTCAGGTGGTTTCAGAAAAACAGAAACATCAAACATCTCCAAGACTCTCTTTGAAAGAACTAAAAACCTTTGTTCTCATGGTCCAATCATGAGTGAACTCCCTGATGAAGCCTTGTGTGCTAAAACATGTCAGAGTTTTAAAGGTTAAACATGAGTTTCCAAAACGTTTTGCTGGAGAACAATGAACTATTTGACTGAGTTTCAATCATTTACAGACGAGCAAAACCAGGACAGAGAAAAAAGGACAAAACTGACTCAGTAAAACAACAGAAAAGAAGATCCCATGTAGATCTGTATTATGTAGAAGTTCAGCCCAGCAACCAGTTCAGTTCAACACAAGTTTAAATGATTCTATCTGAACTCTGTGGAGCCTGATCTCAAGCTTTTTGAGTCTGACACAGAAACCAGAGGATCTTTCTGTGTCTTCAGATTCACTGTGATCCAGTGATGGGAGTGATTTCAGCCCTGAGTGATCGCGCTGATGTTTGCACAGAGCAGACAATGAGGTGAATGTTTGGGCACATTGGTAACAGTGAAACAGTTTATTAGTAACGTGGGATCGTTTGTGTGCAGAGTATGATCTGAGATTCCTGAAGCTCTTGTCACACTGGTCACAGCTGTAGTTTCCTTCCATGTGTGCACGTTCATGAATGTTACGATGACCTGACTGTGAGAAGCTTCTCTCACAGTGTCTGCACTTGTGTGGTTTCTCTCCTGTGTGGACTCCTTTGTGTGTTTTAAGCTGACCTGCAGTGGTGAAGGATGACCCACACTGATCACAGAGGTGCTTTTTAACCCCACTGTGAATCAGTTCATGTCGTTTTAACTCACTTGATGTGGTGAAGCTTCTCCCACATTCTTTGCAGTATTTCAGTTTGTCTCCAGTGTGTCTACGTTGATGTACTTTTAGGGTCTTTTGCCGACTGAAAGTTTTTCCACAGAGGTCACAATGAAAGTCTTTCCCACCACCACAGTGATGACAGGGTTGAGAACTGGATCCATCTGTGTCGCTCTGCTTCTAAACAAAGACACAAAGAAAGTGTAAGTCAGTCCTTCAACATTTGTATCCTGAACGTCGCCTGAAATAAAGAGCATCTCTGCAGACGTCCAACTACATTTGACTGTTTCAGTTAACACACTCAGTTTACTGGGCTGCAATAACTACAATACTACCACCATAATACTACAGTAATACTAAAATCATAACTGAAAGGAAAATCTGAATAATCACTCAGAGCTGCTTTTCCATGCAGTAGAATTGCTAACATGCTAACACAGTTTAATGAGCAGAGTTGTTCCAAACAGTCAGGCTAAAATGACAAGATAACAATATAAATACATACCTCACAGTAGCTGCACTTGTAGAGTCTCTTTCTGGTGTGGATCTGTTAGTGTTGTCTCAGGTGATGTGGAGATTTAAAAGTCTTCTCACACAGGTCACATTGATAAGGTCTCTCCTCAGTGTGGGTAAACATGTGCTGTTGTAAGTGTGCGTCTGTTGTAAACTCTTTGCCACACTGTTCACAGCAGTACACATCATGTCTGGTGTGAATGCGTAGGTGTGTATTTCGGTACCCTCTCTGGCTGAAAGTTTTTCCACAGATGTCACAGCTGTATGCCTTAATTCCAGAGTGGGTAACTAGATGACTCTGTAAGTTGCTACTGTGAGTAAAAGCTCTGCCACACTGATCACAGCTAAACGCTTTAACTCCACTGTGGATGAGTTGGTGTTTTTTTAGGGAATCCTTCAAGGAAAAAGACTTTCCACACAAGTCACAGCTGAACGGTCTCTCTCCAGTGTGGATGACCTGATGCTGTTTTAGTGAAGCCCTCACAGTAAAACCCTTCCCACACAAGTCACAGCTGTATGGCTTAATTCCAGAGTGGGTAACTAGATGACTCTGTAAGTGGCTACTGTGAGTAAAAGCTCTGCCACACTGATCACAGCTGTATGGCTTAATTCCAGAGTGGGTAACTAGATGCCTCTGTAAGCTGCTACTGCAAGTAAAAGCTCTGCCACACTGATCACAGCTGTACGCTTTAACTCCACTGTGGATGAGTTGGTGTTTTTTTAGGGAATCCTTCAAGGAAAAAGACTTTCCACACAAGTCACAGCTGAACGGTCTCTCTCCAGTGTGGATGACCTGATGCTGTTTTAGTTTAGCCCTCACAGTAAAACCCTTCCCACACTCGTCACAGGTGTGTTTTTTCTCTCCCTTTCTTCTGTGAGGTTTGTCGGCCTCCTGAGAGCGCTGACTTCTGGCTCCATGTTGGTCCTGCAGTGACAGAGATACAAACAGAGGCAGTGAGTGAAATGCAGTCGTGGAACAAACTCAACCTTCAAACTCCATTAACACTAGTTTTAAACCTGAAGGTGGAGCGTGGCACCAAACACCTTAAAGGTCTCTTATCCCCACCTGCTGGTAGTTCTAACACATTACATCCAACCTGCTGTTAAAGATAATTCATGACTGTTCAAACACTAAAATCATGCACACACACACACACACACACACACACACACACAATTTTATAATTTAGATTATTTTGTTGTTTCCTATTACATATTTCTATAATTTGTATAGATTTATACAGAATTATTCAGTGATAATAAATCCTATGTTTGTTTATTCTAAAGGAACCCCGTTAGCTTCCACAACAGATGTTGCTCGTCTTCCGTCAAATACTCACATAAAATATTACACAATGAAGTGGATTCAAGATATCCACATAATTTCACTCTTACATCCACAGTGAGGTTTCACAATTGTTCAAATATAAGCAATCAATAATAATAATAATAATAATAATAATATTTCTCTGTCAGCCTTCTCGGTTACGAATCGTCTTCTGCTCCTCTGTCATGCAGCGTCCCACAGGGCTCAATTTTAGGGCCACTGCTCGTTTCACTGTATCTATTGCCTCTGGGTTCTATCCTTAGAAGGCATGGGATCTCATTTCATTGTTATGCCGATGACTGCCAAATTTATTTGACACTAAAACACATGGATGGCATCTCCATAAAACCTCTCTTGACTTGTCTAGATGACATTAAAGGTTGGTTGGCTCTAAACTTTTTAAATTTTAATGAAAAGAAAACAGAGCTGTTGGTGTTTGGACCCAGTGGTCCCTTTGAGTCCTCCCCTGTTGTTTTAGGATCCCTGGAAGTCTATTTTAAATCTGTTGTTACTGACCCTGGTTTTAAGTTGGACAGTGATTTTAAATTGGACAACCAAATCAGAGCAGTGGTGAAGTCCAGTTTTTATCATTTAAGGCGACTGGCAAGAGTAAAATCTTTTCTTTCCAGGCAGCACCTTGAAACAGTGATCCATGCTTTTATTTCTTCCCGCCTGGACGACTGTAACTCACTTTATGTGGGGGTCAGTCAGTCATTGCTCTCACGTCTGCAGCTGGTTCAAAATGCGGCTGCACGACTCCTAACAGGAACTCAAAAAAGAGAGCATATAACCCCCGTGCTGGCCTCTCTGCACTGGCTGCCTGTGTCTTTTAGGGTTCATTTTAAAATTCTTATGTTTGTTTTTAAATGCCTTCACAGTCTTGCCCCGCCTTACCTCACTGAGCTTCTTCATCTCCACACACCCTGTCGGTCTCTCAGGTCAGCTGACCAGCTGCTCCTGGAGGTACCGAGATCCAGGAGGAAGCTCAGAGGGGGCGGGGCCTTCTCTATTGTGGCTCCAAAGTTATGGAATGATTTGCCCATGCACGTTAGAGAGGCCCCTTCACTGTCCACTTTTAAATCACGTCTTAAAACCCACTTTTATTCCTTGGCTTTTAACCTCAGTGAGACTTAGTTTCTCTTTTATTCAAAGTAGTTATTTAATTAATGATTTCACTCTTCTTTTATTTGTGTTTTATTTATATGTCATGTAATTTTATTTTACAGTTCCAATGTACAGCACTTTGTGTCAGCTGTGGTTGTTTTAAAGTGCTTTATAAATAAAGTTGATGATGAATATCAATAACATTGAAGCACATTACACAAATTTCAAAAACAAATCATGTCTTACAATATTTACAACAACTAAAAGCTCTGTAAATCGGCTTTTAAGTGTTCATTGAAGTTTTGAATAATTCTCTAATTTTTTAAGGCAACTTATTCCACTTAAAAGTTGCTCTAAATGTAACAGTTTTACAAAATGTTACTTTTAACTCGAGCATTTACTAAATTGCAGTTTGTTGAAAACTGTGTAATATGATGATGTATTTCATCTGGATACTGCAGCTGAGCAGAATAAATGTGGTGTGTTTAACAGAATTGCTTTCTTTAGAACTACAAGTAAGCCATAGAATATTTTAGCCTGTACAGGAAGCCAAGAAAGGTTATTATGCATTTGATCAATATTAGTATAGTATGAACATCTTCACACTAATCTGGACGCCTTATTCTGGACTAACTGAAGTCTGTTAAGATCTTTCTTATTAGCTGCTGACCAAATGATTGAACAATACTCCAGATGAGACATTACTAGTGCATTAATGACATCTTTCATAATGAAGAAGTGATACACAAAGAGCATTTCATAGCCATAGCTATGCCTTGTCGGCAGAGTTATGTGACATTAGTGATGTTTGTACTTTCAGCGTTAACTTGGTTTTAAAGCCTTTAAAATATACGCCGTTCAATAGTCGACCTTCATCTGACAGAGAATGTGATGATTTTGTGGATAATTAAAGTCAGTCATATATCCACAAACACAACAAGCTGAAAGTCAGTGATGCTGCTCGGTTTGCAGTCCTGAACATCACGGCACAAGCAGGATTCAGTGCACTGTTAATGTTAGCTATGTTATATTGCTGCCTCTGTTCGGTGGTGTCGAGCCAAACGCACTTTAACGTGTGTTTGAACGAGCTGACGGTTCACTCGTTAAGCTGAAAGAAAGATGCTTTAATCACAGCAGTCACACATGTGTCCACTGCACCATCTGGAACTCTTCTTGTTTACACTCGTAATAACACAAACACTAAATCCTGCTTCTCTGGTGCTGTTGTGTAGCAGTGTGTACACCTGAGACTGTCACCTGTCTGTCTGTCCTGCACTCTCTCTCTGTTTCTTTCTCTCTGATTGTGGAATAAAAGTATGAACATGTGTTTATAAGTTACACTTGTGTCTGAATCCTGCAGCTTATCACACATTTGATTTCCATGTGTGACGACTGCAAGTGTCCAGAGTGAGGACAGACTGAGGGAGCCACTGCTGCACATCATCTGTGAGGCTTTGCAGCCCTGATGATCCACCAGGACAAACTCAGCAGTGTGTGAGGAAGAGGAGGAGGAAGAGCCAGCAGCAGCTGACAGATGGAGAGAATAGACAGACTGTTCCCTGTTTGTGAAGGACTGCTAGGAAAGTTTAACATAACTGTCTGTGCTGAATCAGTCTTATTAGGTAATGTTCAAATAATGTGATCATCCCAGTGTTTTCAGTGTGGGAGAAAGTACTCAGGGCCTTCAAGTTACACACTATGAAAGGCAGCAACAAGTTTAATGTTCAGAAACCTAAAGTCTGTATCAGCAGCAGGATGGAGCTAAAAATAAATGTTGGTTTCAGTTCTATGAAGCTTTGAGTCTGTGAAGGTTCTCAGTCATCCAGGTCATCGTAGTCAAAGGAGCTTGCAAAGAAAAGCGTCTGGACTTCTTTAAGTTACTTGAAGACGTTTCACCTCTCATCCGAGAAGCTTCTTCAGTTCTCTGTCTTCACTTGCATACCCACCACGGAGGCCGAGGAGACTGTCAGAAAATGACTACAAGAAGACAGCTCCTTGGAGGACAGGACCAACTTCACAGCCGATCAGATTTGCACCCTGTTAGACCTCTGCCTCACCACTACATATTTCAAATACAACGAAGGCTTTTACAGACAAAAACATGGCTGTGCCATGGGCTCCCCCGTGTCACCTATTGTAGCCAACCTTTACATGGAGGAAGTGGAAAGGAAGGCTCTTGGCTCTTTCAAAGGAAGAGTACCCAGCCACTGGTACAGATATGTGGACGACACCTGGGTCAAAATCAAGACACAAGAAGTGGAATCCTTCACTGCGCACATTAACTATGTGGATAAAAACATCAAGTTCACCAGGGAAGACACAAAGGACGACTGTTTGCCCTTCCTGGACTGCACTGTGCACATTGAAGAGAACGGCAACCTCAACATCGAAGTTTACCGGAAGCCCACACACACGGACCAGTACCTCCTCTTTGACTCCCATCACCCTCTGGAACACAAACTTGGAGTAATTAGGACCCTACACCACCGGGCAGAACATGTTCCCTCTCAACCTGAAGGAAAAAAGAAGGAACACACACACATGTAAAAGAAGCACTCAAAACGTGCGGCTATCCTAAATGGGCGTTTTTAAAGTCAGCAAAGAGGCACAGAAAAGAAGACCAGACACCAGCGAAGGAGGATAAGAAGGACAGACGCAACAACATTGTCATCCCCTATGTAGCCGGTGTAACAGCGCCCTCTGCTGGAGTGTTTCACACTGAGAGCAGCTTTCCTCTGAATTCAGTGAGGTTATGACTGAAATTATTGGTTTAGTCGGTTTTATAAAGACCAGACCAGTAAAAACAAGAGTGTCTCTGCTGTCTGTGAGGAGATGGAGCCGAACATCAAGCTGTGCTGTTTCACAGTGAAGCCAGGCGGCTGTCACCAGGAAAAGTCTTGTCCTGAGTTTTTGTGCTCAGAGAGCAGATCAGATGTTTTTGGAGCAGGAGCACAAGTATGAAGTCGCAGAGTTAGTGATGAGAGCTTCCTGGCAAAACTGGCCTACCTGAGTGACATATTTGGAAATGAAGTAAATCTACAGCTTCAAGGGAAAGATAAAAACCTCCCTCAGGTCACAAGATCAGCTCTGTCACTGGAAAGCTTGCAGTGTGGGGCAGGAGACTCGATGAAGGAGACACAGATTCATTGGAGAACCTGCATGAATTTGTTGACACTACTGATGATGATGCCGCCTCAGTGACTCCATATATCAAGCAGCATATTTCATCACTGATGGGATACTTTTAAAAGGACTTCCATGAAAACAGTTCCCAGCATGACCAGCTCCAACTGGTTTCAGCTTTGCAGAGCAGAACCAGTTCATTGACGTCTGACTCCACACTGAGACTGCAGTTCACATCACAGACACTGAGTGGATTCTGGCTGAGTGTAGAGAAGCAGTATCCACTCTGAGGGCAGCAGGCTCTGGGCGTTCTTCTTCCTTTAGTCTCATCTTTGTGAGGCTTCTCTGCTGCTGCTGCAGACCAAGTCCAGGTCCCAGCTAAACACTGAGCAGGAGCTGAGAGCTGCAGGATCCTGCTTCAAAGCTGCTTTGAAAAGCTGTGCACTGCAAAACGTGCTCGTCGGAGCCATTAATGCTGACTTTGTTATTTTGATCAAAGAAAGAAATCAGCACAAACTGTTTGATTCGTTTTTGTTTTGTAGGTTAAAGTGTTTCATATATTGTGCTCCTGAGTTAATGTTGCTGATCAGTTTGAATTCATTTTGATTGTTTATGGAGTTTATTTCATTTTATGTTTCAGTATCAAACGGTTCAAATGTTTATAGTTTTATTAAGGATGTAATTTATTTTTTATTGAAGGTAAATTGTTGCACTTTACTTTGTTTCCATCTAAAAGTGTTACATTGTTTCTCTTCCAAACTAAAAAGTGTTTCTGCTGCAGCTTCCTTTCACTCTTTATCATTTTCCAGTCAGTGAAAGTCTTTTTGTGTCCTCCTAAAGTCCACCGTGCTCACAGTGAACACTCGTATGCTGTTGTGCTGTCACAGACTGTTATCAGCCGTGTAGCCGCTCATACCTCATTTATTCTTCTTGTTCTACCGTCAGACCCAGGCGCACAGCTTTGGTTGAAGTTCTTATGTTTGATTTCATAACAGCTCTTCAGATTTCCACTCTTTATAACTTTATAAGTATTTTTGACAAAGCCATCTTCTTTTACTCATCCACTCAGCAAGCGCAAGCGCCCAAGACAGTAACCTATCAACTCACATACCCACATAGCTTGTTCTTCTTTGTCGTTTTATTGGCAGTTGGTGGTGCATTACCGCCAACAGCTGGCTGGGAGAGTGGACCAGCATGATGCTAACCTGCATAGCTGCGTGTCGCGGCAGTTCAAAAGTCCGCCACGGCAGCCGGCAGGAAGAAACTATCCAACTACACGGTAAATGAGAAACTGCTTTGTGATCCGGACAAAATCCTCTTGGGGTCTGGATTTGGACCGGAGTCCAGGAGTTGGGGACCCCTGTTATAGTACCATATCACCCTATTAGAGCACTTTGCTCTCACACTGCAGGCCTACTTGTTGTTCCTAGAGTATTTAACCCTTGGATGCACAACCTACCAATACCTACACTCTTCCACGAGTGGGGTCAAAAATGACCCCAAATAGAAACAATGCATTTTGCTATAAACTCTGTTGTTATTCTTCAAAATCTTTAAAACGAAGAGTTGTAATATTTTCATATTTGAGGTATTTCTCATAAAACATGTTTGTGACATGAGGCCCTTTGCATTTTTATTTATTTTTTCATTAATTTTCAGTTTTTGTATCACTTTTGTATGCTTGCTCGGCCTATACTGCAGAAGCTGGGTCTTCCCTCTGAAAGGCACAAGTTGTTCATCCACTGTAACACAATCACTGTGGATGAATTTCTGCCTGCAGTTGACCAGGAACAGGCCCCATATGTAGCAGAAAGCTGCCATGTGGTTTGTTTTCAGTCGGTAGGCTCTGGTCCTCTTGTCCTCAAAGTGCAAGAAAGGGCGAAATCTTTAAATCTTTGAATTGACATAGTGGCCTTGAACAATGGGTTATGCAGAGAACTCCCAAAAAACACACCGACTGGTACATCCCAGTTCTTCTCACTTCCTGCAAGAATGGTCAATCAAATGAAGGCCAGGAGCTTATGTTTGATTACATTTTTCCACTCTTTCCCCTGTCTGTGGCTACTCTTTGTGCCTCCATGTTTGTGTATGACAGCACCTCTTCTATTAAATTATCAGACATGAACATCTTCCATGCATTTACTGGGGAGAAAGTACTAAACCCAGGTGCAAGCCCTGGCCGACTAATTCAGAATATTGTGGCTAGAGCAGTAAGAGGGGCTCATTCTGTTAGACTCAATATTTATTTCCTCTTCAGAGGACTCCTCTGTATCTGACTGGCCTTGTTCAGTGGGGGGGGCAATAGTCTGGCTCCTCTATATCTTAGATGTGAGATTCTGAGTCAATGCCTCCAATGGGCTCTTCATCCCATCCGTCCTGGATCATTTGTAGGGCCACAGGGATCCTAGCTGGCCTCATAGCAGCCGTGTTACTTTATATAACAAAAGCGGAGCACAGCAAACACCGGAGCCCAAGAAAACAGCCCAAACACAGGGCAGTTCAGGGGGCCGACTATGCGGACAGCAACGGCGAAGGAGACGACGGAGCAGTTCAGGGGCCGGCCGCACGGAAGGCAGCGGCGGTTCTTAAGTGTCAGGCATACTGGCCGAGGCTCGGTGGGCACAGGACCAGGCGAGGCAGGACCAGACGTGGATGAAGGCTCGGAGGAGGCTGGACCAGACAAGGCTGACGAAGCCAAAGCAGAAGCTGGACCAGGCGACGCTGAAGCTGATGACGCTGGTGGAGCAACGGGCCCCTCGGACCCTCCAGCGGAGACAGGAGGCTGAACGGGCCCCTCGGACCCTCCAGCGGAGACGAGGAGGTGCTGGCTGGGCTCACTGGAACCCCCAGCGGACGAGGTAGATGGCGGCACGGGAGCCACGGAGTGCTGGATGAGCTCATCCGAGCTTCCAGCAGGAGCTGATGTAGAGCCAGAGAGAATTGGGACCCCGGGCTCAACGTTAAGCTGGCTAGAAAACTGCACTGCTACGGGGAACTGGGCCAAAGGTTCAGGTGCGAGCTGAGCTGCTGGACACACGGGGACCTGAGCTGCTGGACACACGGGGACCTGAGCTGCTAATGGTGGAGAAGTAAATGACTGCACAGGGACTGAACTGATGTCTGTAGTAACGGTGGTGGTGAGAGTGGAGTAGGTGGTGGAGTTAATGACTTCACAGGGGAATGAACTAGAGGTAGTGACGGTTGTGGTGCTGGTGGTTGAGTGGATGACTGTGCTAAGGGAGGCTGCACTGGGGACACTGGAGACACTGGAGACTGCACTGGGGAAAGCTGAGCTGCAGGGGACTGAACTGGAGACTGCAGTGACGGTTGTGGTGGAGGTGTAACGGGTGGAGGAGCAGCTGAATTGGCTGCGGGTTGGATGGCTAATGGCTCAGCTACAGAGTGTCTTAATGGCAGGGCTATAGGTTGAATGATTGACTGAGTAGCAGCCTGAATGGCTGAGTGTAGTGATGGTTGTGGCGGAAGAGAAACAGGTGGTAGTGTGGAAGATGGAGCTAAGGGCGACTGAGCGGCAGACCGAACTGATGACTGAAGCGATGGTAGAGGTGAAAATGGAGCTTGTGGTGGAGTTAATGGCTGTGCTAGCGGGGACACAGGAGACGCAGCTTGTAGCTGGGCAGCTAAGAGAGCTTCAGGAGGCTGGGCAGCTGATAAACTGTTCACATTACCATCCGTAGCACAAAACACAACCCCTGAACGAATAGTCCCACGGTTCGACACAGAAACAGAGTCCTTACTCACCACAGCCGGCGATGTACAAGTCCGAACGTCCGGCTGTGGGGTGGCGCGCTGGCGGCGTGATTGTCGTTTCTTCCTCGCAGACGGCGCCGAAGGGCCGGGCAAAACCACATCCGGCCGGTGTGGCTGACGTGGCTGCTCCAGGGTGGCTGTTGTCTGTTGCTGCTGGGCCAAGTCTGATTTTTTCCGAGCCTCCCGGGCTTCATTCACATTGGCCAATAAGTCCACACATCCTCTGACCTGGCGGAGATGGGAATTTCCTCCGAGGATTGCTTCGATAGCATTTATTCCCACAATCTTTGCCCGTGTATTTGAAGTGTGGGTTATCCACTCGACTAGGCGTTGGACACGTATCAGATCGCTCTCCCCGGGTAAGTCTGCTGGGTCCATGTTGTGGTCACGTCGTACTGTCATGAAACGCTGTGTGGCAGGCAGGGATTGGACCCAAACGCAAGCTCACGGGGACAGAACTTGAACTCAAAAGCACAGCTTTATTGCTGGAAAACAGAACACAAGCAATACAAAACTAAACTGGGAAATGCTAATTATAACACATACCAGAAGACACGGGGAGAATCACACACAGCAAGAGAGACGACGCGACACTGACTCAGAGAAACACAGGGTTTAAATACACTGGGGAGTAACGAGGGGAATGAGACACAGAAGGAGGGCACAGATGGGAACTCAAACATGCAGACACAGACTTACACAGAACAGAGGGGACACAGAGCAACATGAAGGGCAAGGGATCGAAACTAGAAACCATAGAATAACTTACACAAGTACAAAAATACAAACATCACAAAGAACTAAAAACGCTGGGTCAGGAGACCCAGGACCGTGACAGGTGTTCCTCCACCGCAAAAGAAGCGTGTATTCTCTGAATTTCCGGGAATGCTCATATTTTGACAGCGAATGCACACCTGCGGACCACTTATGTGCAGCCCTGACTATAAATCATGTACGTTACTGTGCAAAAATTAATTCTTGATCCATCAGAAGAGTAAGAGGAACAGTCAGAGTTGCTAAGAATGAAAGTTTCATAGAAGATTCCATAGGAACTGCTTGGAGTCATTTTTAACCCCACTTGTGGAAGAGTGGGGTAGTGATACAAAAACTGCATTTTTTTAATTAATGAAAAAATAAATAAAAATGCAAATGGCCTCATGTTACAAACATATTTTATGAGGAATACCTGGAATATGAATATATTACAACTTTGCATTTTAAAGATTTTGGAGAAAAACAACCCCTGGGGTCATTTTTGACCCCACGTGTGCATCTAAGGGTTAAAGTAGAATGGGAGGCAGAGCCTTCAGTTTTCAGGCCCCTCTTCTGTGGAACCAGCTTCCAGTTTGGATTCAGGAGACAGACACTATCTCTACTTTCAAGATTAGGCTTCAAACTTTCCTTTTTGCTAAAGCATATAGTTAGGGCTGGACCAGGTGACCCTGGATCCTCCCTTAGTTACACTCAAAGAAATCTGTTGTTGTGGGCGTAGTTGTCTGCTGCTGAAAACTCCAGTGATTTTCCTGCAGTTTGACATCTAATGTGATCTTGTGAACTTCGTGAGTCCAGGTAACGAACCACTCTGACTAGATTGTATCCTGTCATCTCAACAAGAACAAGAATTAAGTGTCTGAATTTCATGCAGATGCTACATGATTTCATTATGTTCACCACAGAAACATGAAATTATTTCGTTCAAATCACAAGTTTGAATCTTGTACATGTAACATCCACCCAATAGGTGTAGGCTGCTGGGGGACTCCCATGATGCACTGGGTGTTTCTTCTTCACTCACTGTGTGTTAATACACCTCTACGTGTTTAATCATGAGTTATTATTCATAGCTGGCTCTTCCACAGCACGTCTTTGATGTCTTCTTTCTCTCAGCCGAACTGGTCACATGGCTGCCCCTCCCTGAGCCTCGGCACATCCTGTGGCTGCAGAATAAGCAGCAGCTCTAATCAAACATGATCAATCCTCAAATGTCAGTGAGAATAAAAGAAAAGGAAGTCATTTGTCATGAGAAGTGGGGCTCAGGAGGTGGAGCAGGTCACCTGACAATAGAAAGGTCGGTGGTTTGATCCCTGCTGCTCCAGTCTGCATGCCAAAGCATCTTTACTGGTCGTGTTACTATGGTAACCCAGAGGAGTTTACTATGATAAGTATTAATTAATTCATTAAATGAGACAATCAGTCAAAAGTCAATCATTCATTTTTAATCACCAGTGTTTTTGGAATCATCAGATAAATTTAAAACAAAACCAAAAACGCTGAACAAGTTTGTAAAGTTTTTTCTAAGCCAGTCGTCACAAACGTCTGTAAGTTTGAAGGTTTTCAGCTGACAGACGTTCAGGTAGTTTCATCGCTCTGGTTTGGAGGATTCAATGTTTATTAATCGTCCCTTCAGACGACCAAAGGCTGCCACGTGTACGGTAACAGCACAGACACGTGACAGACTAGACTTTCATGTGACAGCGTTTAATCTGTAAAAGGTGACGTTGACATATTTTGGAGGCGTGTTGGTCACCAAACTGAACGTGTTCACTCACTGGAGTCTGTGTGGTTGTTGTTGTTGTTGTTATTCACCGTCTTCTCTCTGACTGTGATGATGGTCCCATTTCCTTTAGACACAGTTAAAGATGGAATCTCCACAGTCACTTTACAGATGTGTGTTCCTGAATCCTCTGATGTTTGAAATGTTCAAAGATGAGTCTTTGCCTCCTTTTTCAGACACTTGGAGATTGATTTGCGTTGGTCTCTCTCTTAATTGTTGTTTGATTTTTCAGCCAGGCCACTCTGAATCTTTCAGACGTTCTTGTCCAGCAGCAGGTGATGCTTACGGTCTCTCCCTCCATGACAGAAACATCTGGACTCTGGGTCACAACAAACATGCCCGATGAAACAGCTGCAAGAGACACAAAACTGTGAGTCAGTACAAGAGACGAGTCTCCAAAAGTTGGTTCTGTTCATCTGGACGCAGCGTTTTGTGAGAGAAACGTTTCGTCATCATCAGGTGACGTCTTCAGTCTCAGCTGCAGGTTTCAGTCTTACAAACAGGACATTTGCATAATGACTGAAACCAGCCCACTGGGGCTGAGGTCAGTTCCTTCATCTTAATCATGCAGATTCTCATGACCATCGATCAACAACCACTGATCCATGTCCATGAGTCCCATTCACAGAGTTGGGGAATGGCTGCAATCACAGCATGTAAGATGGTGACAGATGGACCCTTAGGCCCCTCCTCCATTCAGAGATGGTCTTTCCCTTTTCACGTAAATGGCCTCCTTGACTCCGCCCTCAAACCAGCGTTCCTCCCTGTCCAGGATGTTACATCCTCATCATTGAAAGAGTGTCCACTGGCCTGTAGGTGTAAACAGACTGCAGAGTCCTGGCCTGACGAGGTGGCTCTTCTGTGTTGTAGCCAGAGGTTGTTTGGTTTCCCCGATGTATAAATCCTGACAATCCTCCTGCACTTAACAGCGTACACTATATTACTCTGTTTGTGTCGGGGGACCCGATCCTTGGGGTGGACCAATTTTTGGCGCAGCGTGGTTTGGGGTTTAAAAGCCACAGAGACCCGGTGTTTAGAGAAAATGCGTCTCAACCAGGGGCGATTCTAGGATCAGAGCTTTGGGGTGCTGAGCACCCAGAGAGCTGCCCAGCCAGGCAAGATAAACTTTACTCGTCACGATGAGACGTCTTCCCCGTCTCTGTCAGTCCCTGCATCCCTACATGCCTCCAGCTGTCCCGAGTTCTCTCTGACTGTCTCCTTGGTGCATTTAAACCCCTGTTCCTTCCTGTCCTCGTCGTCTGTTGTCTTCGTCTCCGTTATCAGTCACCCTAATTTTACCCTCTCTGTGCAAGTCTGCAAATGTCTTTATTAAATCATAAGATTCTTAAATTCATCAAGTCTCAAAACATGACATCACTGTTTTGTACATTTTAACACAATTTAATAAACATGCTTCAGCCAGTACCTTTTGATTAGCCTTGTCTCGGTTTCTTGCTTTGTGGTAGATCTTTATTGTTTTCACTGAGATATTTGAATGCTAATCAATAAATCAATATTCAATTCTAAAAAAAAAACTCTAATCAAACAGTTTTTGAAAAGTTTGTAACAAAACCATCAAATCTGATCAAGGTTATTTAAACGCTGCAAAAGAAGAATGGATTGGAATAAAAACATACATATCCTGACCTTAATTACTGGGGAGAATAATGAATGATGCTCATAGTGAGTAAAAAGTAAACTGAGTGATTCTTTGGACAGACTTTTAAAGTGTTCGTATAATATAATACAGATACATAAACATACACTCCAAAAATAGAGTCCTTGAAATGTACAAATGTACAAAATATTAATTTAAACAATTATAAAAATGGAGGCAACTGTGCCTATGGTACAATGTATAAAAAGCTCTTCACTGCAGACACGACTAACATGGCTCTGCAGATTGTTTCTTTTATTTTAACCTCACCTTCAGGTTGGCAAATCTATCAGTGTTTGGTGATCAACTCTCTCAATCAGTTTAACAGTTTCTGCTGTAACTGTCACTGCTCCCTGTCTGCTTCCTTACCTGATTCTTCCTGACCTTGTTCTTTCCCTCTTTGAACTGATAATCATACACAAATAGATTGTATTAGATGAAAAAATTACATTAATATGAAAAAATACTATTGAAACCACTAATAAAAAAGTCCTCCCTCAGTGTACTTTCAACCAAAAGGCAAATAACCAAACACATGAACATCAAATAAAAGACATAAATACTGAAACACTGATCCAACATTATCCTTTATTGACGGATCATTTGTTCTTTCATTTTTACCTGAATGTTGCAGATTTTTTGGAAAAACGTCCTTATATCCATTATGAACCTGACTGACACACACACACACACACACACACACACACAACAGGAGTTATAAGGTTAATGGGAATCCAGTCAGTTACCTGGTAAGTACCTTGGGTTTAATATCGGCACATATGACAAAGTGAGCAGCTTCTCTCATTCCTTCCTTTTCAAACAGGACAGTGGTAACAACAGCAGCTACGGACAAACATCGTCAGAAAACACGTTTAACCCAGCAGGTTACCTGGTGTAATGTTTTTCAGGTAAACAGAAACATGGTCTGACTCCTACCAACTATATAAAGAGTAACTGAAGGTTAAATGCAGCTAACATGTCCTGTTTTAAGCCAGGCACTTCCACCTCCGCTCTGCTGCGTCTCAGCCACCATCTCTCTGGCACAAAGGGCACCAGAGCCAGAGCAGGGGAGAGGGAGCTGGAACAAACCATTCTGGGAGGGGGGTTATCTATACTTCTGTTGTTAAAAGATCTCAACCAAGTACTGTATACTTTCTATATTTTTTGTAGTGTATCACACAAACACCAAATATTGTCAAAAAAGTAAGAAATCTTTGGGGGTGCTTTGATCCATTTTGGGAAGCACCCCCCAAAACGGGCTAAAAACGCCCCTGAATATAGTTCTTTACACATTTGCCTACCAAGTGGAAGCTCAGCGGCTGAATCTCAGGAGGAGACAAAACATCTCTTTGGGGTTGTGTCAGAAATGGCATCAGGCCTAAAAATGTGTCCAATCACACATGAACAGTCACCCACTGTGGTGCCCTGTGAGTAACAGCTGAACGCAGCCAGGAAGCAGTTAAAGCAGTTCTTTTGTTAAATCCCTCCAATTAAAACTCTGATTCTGCACTTCAACACATCCTGATAGTTTTACTTTGGACAGAGACACAGCTACAGCAGAGTTCATTGTCCAAATACTTATGGGAAAAACACTTGTAGTATATCACACAACACAGTACGTGAACATGTACTGAAGCTCCCCTTCCTGCAACCCTAAGTTGGACATGTGGTTATGAAACTAGATGGGCGGTAAAATAAGAACCATTATGGATGACTGTTGCTGCCTGTAAATCAAAGTCTGCCTGAGGTGGGATTTCAGAAGCAGAAACCATGAGGAGCACAGCACCACTCCCAGAAGGCTGAGATGTGAAGCCATGTGATGAGTGAAATGATGATGGAGGAGAACACAGATGAAGATCTGGAAGCTGCTGCCTCTTTATATAGTAGACACTGAAATCACCTTTTGCCTCCCTGCCAGCACGAAAACCCACACTAAAAACCCACTTACACAAACCCTCGGCTCTGGGATGGATTCAGAAACATGTCAGTTCTGCTAAACAAATGGACGGTTTTGCAACCACAAAGTTTAATCCTACAAGGGCAGAATTATGTTCACTCTGTGAGAGGGGAAGCTCAGACAGTTAGCAAGAGAAACATTCAAAGAAACAACCTAAATAACACAAACTTAGCAGTTGGGATGCAGATCAGACGATATCAGCAACGTGATGATCAAATGTAGTTAAAAACACAAGAAAAACAGGCTTTTTGCTCCAAAAGGACAAACAAAGCAGGGCCAGATTAACCTGTCGGCACCTGCTGGTGTGCAGAGTAACATGTGACAACAACACACACGTGGTCACCTCAACTTGTTTCACTGGAGTTTCTCTTTTAGAGCTTTAACCTCCTAAGACCTGAACTCTTTCATGCATTTTTAAAGTCTCTTTGCTATTTGGGCTGTTTGGGACCTGATTCATGTACAAACAAAGAATTACCAGAATTTTGTTTCTGAGAGAAATGAGATCCACATATGAGGATATTCGCTTTAAATGTCGATAGAACAGAGGCAGGATAATGACCTCGTAAGTGCAAATCAGGTCCTTGTTGAGCAAAACTTTGTATTTTGGTCTAAACATCCCAAAATGTGACGTCCACACATGAGGACAACAGGGCGCTAAAGTCCGTACAAACTTTTGTTTCTTCATTTGCTTGCAAACGAATGGAAATCCTCACTTAAAGCCAAGAAGCTTATTACCTGTGCAGCTTTAGTGCCTCAGAGCAAACAAGAGAGCTTTGATCACAATGATTTTTCTTTTCACATTTCATTCACGAGCGATTTTTTTAATGTCACCTGATCTCAGTCAGCAGACTGAATATAACAGTAAAGCACTAGTGAGCTAATGAATTAGATATTGGTCACTCATATCAACTGAAAGAGTGTAAGACAAGTAAATGTGCTATAAAGGCCGGAGAAGAGTTAATAAAAAGGTCTTGAAATGAAAATATTTCATTATTTGCTGTTTCATAGATTTTTGGTTTTATTGCACTTTTCAAATCAAATCAAATCAAATCACTTTTTATTGTCACATCACATGTGCAGGCACACTGGCACAGCACATGCGAGTGAAATTCTTGTGTGCGAGCCCCACAAGCAACAGAGATGTGCAAACACAACAACACAAACGAGCAAAATACAAGAATGGCCAACCTGAAACTAATAAATATATGTACAATATATAATAGTATATGCATTTCTGGATGTGTATACTAAATATTTTCCTACGTGTGTGTGTGTGTGTGTGTGTGTGTGTGTGTGTGTGTGTGTGTGTGTGTGTGTGTGTATACACAGTTTTACAAATTAAATAGTAAAAAAATAAAATAAAATAATAATAATAATAAAATATATAAAATATACAGAGTTGAATATGTGCAAAACAAGTGGCATTTATATACAGTATGGAGTGCATAATGTTAAAGTTCCAGTAGTGAAGCTGAGGTGTCTATGACGTGTTCAGCAGTCTGATGGCCTGATGGAAGAAGCTGTCTCTCAGTCTGCTGGTACGGGACCGGATGCTGCAGAACCTCCTTCCTGATGGAAGCAGTCTGAACAGTTTATGGCTGGGGTGACTGGAGTCCTTGATGATCCTCCCCGCTTTCCTCAGGCACCGCTTCCTGTAGATGTCTTGGAGGGAGGGAAGCTCACCTCCAATTATCCGTTCAGAGCACCGCACTACTCGCTGGAGAGCTTTGCAGTTGTAGGCGGTGCTGTTGCCATACCAGGTGGTGATGCATCCGGTGAGGATGCTCTCAATGGCACAGTGATAGAAGGTCCTGAGGATGCGGGGGCTCATGCCGAATCTTTTCAGTCTCCTGAGAAAGAAGAGGCGCTGCTGGGCCTTCTTCACTGTTTTGTTTGTGTGTACTGACCACGTAAGATCCTCAGCCAGGTGTACGCCAAGGAACCGGAAGCTGCTCACTCTCTCCACAGCAGCGCCGTTGATGGTGATGGGGGTGTGTACTTCTCTGCACCTCCGGAAGTCCACTATCAACTCCTTTGTCTTTGCGACGTTGAGGGTGAGATGGTTGTCTTGACACCAGTGGGTCAGGGCGCTGACCTCCTCCCTGTAAGCCCTCTCATCACCGTTGGTGATAAGACCCACCACTGTAGTGTCGTCCGCAAACTTCACAATGATGTTGGAGCTGTTAGTGGCTGTGCAGTCGTAGGTGTAGAGTGAGTACAGGAGAGGGCTCAGTACACACCCCTGTGGAGCACCAGTGTTCAGTGTGATGGGGGATGAGGTGATGCTGCCCAGTCTGACCACCTGGCGTCTGTCAGACAGGAAGCTAAGGATCCAGCTGCAGCCCTGCTGCTGTTTTTAAAAGTACTTTATTAATAAACTGGCATAAATGGTAACATTGAACACTTGCCAGTGTGAACAAAAGGTTCTTAACTTTAGCATCAAAGCTTCAGTTCACCTTTCTCAGGGCAGTTACTTCAGTATGTGTATTAATGCAGGAACAACTCGATTCCACACAGCTGACGCACCGAGAGTGTCTGCTGTGTGGTTAACTTTATAACCTTTGGTACGCAGTGGTGTCGCTCCACCTGTTAGCTAGTTTAAGAAACTGGTTAAGGAGGGAGTGTCTGTGAGGATGAGGAGGATTTAGTTCTTTAAAGACACGTCAGGTACTTGCAGGAAGCTTCTTTCAGCTTCTTTTCTCCACTGCGCAGGTTTAAAACCATGACAGCAGAAGTCATGATGAAGAGATTGATTAGTCAGTCACAGTGTAAAGAGTCCTCCTGCCTGCATCGCTCGCCAGTATAAACAGACCTTTGCGCCTGGAAAACAAATATATCAAAGTCATGTTGTCCAAGAAATGCATTTTATCTCACTAGTGAATCAAAGAAAGTCTGTATACTTTCTGAGAGTGAGAGGTGAACGTCAGACAGTTCTTAGAAAATGTAGTTTCTCTTTAAGCTTTTAACGTCTCTTTTACCCCCATTTGTCTAAAACTACTTGACAGCCCTTCATGTCAGAGGTTTATTACCTGTGCAGGATGGAGCACATGGTCTCAGTCAGGCTGGACACGATCACTCCTACAGGAAGTAAATTACTGTGATTTTATTTCACCTGTGAAATGATGAAAAAAAGGTCAAAAAGGGCGTCGAAGCAAACTGAAGCTGAGCTGCTGCTGCTGTTGTAGTGCAGCATCTGCTGTGTGCTTCATCAGAGAACCTTCTGTACACAGCAGACAGAGGCTGCTGCCACTGAAGTCCATCTGCTAGAGAGCTTTAAACACTGGTTATTGAAGTGGCTTTGATGATACTGATACACAGTCTTTGCTGCTGTCACAGGACAGGGATCCACCAGGGAGTAGTTGTCAGGATAAAGAGCCTTCGCTTCTCTAAATATAAACTGGATACTTGTAGGAAACTTTGGGAAGCAGCATTTTTCCTCATATCGTCTAAACTGAAGTTAGCTCAGGTGCTTCTTCCATACTTGCTCTGCAGAAAGCCAAAGAGTTTGGAGCTCTGCAAACATTTCCAGCACAGCTGGATGTTTGTAACTTTGGTCACCTCTGTATCATCCCTCAGATTCTTTCTGCACAGCTTTGAAACCATGACAGCACGAGTGATGCTGAGGAGACGTCCAGTTTAAACAGACCTTTATTCCTGGAACACAAACACATGAAGTGATGCTGCTAAAGAAGAACATTTAATCACACTAATGAATCAAGCATCTGTTTGTCTGTCAGTCTGTCAACAGTTCCTCTGATCGACTTCAGACTTGGTGGGTATTTTGTTTTTGCAGCGGTCAAAGTCGATCAGCGTGTTGCTTTGTCTGCTGTAAATCTGCCTGTACAAAGGGAAACATGCATGTTTTAGATGCAAACTCACAACATGGCTGCATTTTTGTGATTATGTGTATTTTATATTGATTTATTCTATTATGTTTTGTATATGAATCTTTACAAGTGTGTCGATACAAAGGCTTGATTAAAACAAAGGTCTCAGCTGTGCTGTTAGGGATGCTCTCATATTTGTTTCAAATGTAATAAATCAAAGGATTTCAGGCTTTTCATCCTTTTTATTTGTTTGGTTCTAACAGCAGGTGGATAAAAACATGCAGGTGATGAATATAATTGTGTGATATTATGAGCATTGTGAATAAAGAAAGAGCAGAGATAGTAAAAAGGAAACAGGTGATGGACGTGAGATTTTCAGAACAAAAGCTCCTCAGTGAGACGATCACCTGGACACAAGGTCAGGCAGCTGGGACTCATCTAGAGAGCAAAATGGAAAAGTGATCTGTGCAGAACATCACTGTTGATTGCAGTTATTTACATCAGACTTCTTCTCTGAGATAAGAGCAGCATTTGTGGGAAAGATGACAGTATTTCCAGGCTGGATGCTGTTTGCAGGGAGAACTGAATGAAAGTCTCCTGCACCTCAGCGCTGAGGTCCACACCTGTGAACACAGATGAGGTCAATCTGCTGCAGCACGTAGAGCTTTACTGATCAGCAGGTTCAAAGGATTCAGCAGAGCGTAGAGTCAGAGCTAAACGCCACATCACCATAGAGTTTGTTAACAACAGCTTTCTTTGCCCTTTGTCTCGATGGACTGAATCAGGGATACTCGTCATACTTCACCTCAACCACGTCACTGAGAGACCCCAGCCTGACACAGCAGCAGAGATGATGAAAGCAGAAACAGCAAACAGATGCTTCAGTTGTGTTTCTCTCTGTGTGTGCGCTCACGCCCACTTGTGTGTGTGAACTTTCCACGTACCTCAGCTTGTTTCTCCAACATGAGCCATCAGGGCTGAAAAACATCACTAACACATGAATTCTTTCTCTTTTTGTTATCACCTGTGATCATGTGTCTCATGTTTCTGTCATTCACCAGTTCTTGTATAGTTACGTGTAACTAGACTTCTGTGGGACGTAAATGATTGTTTTGTATGCAGATCTGTACAAAGGATGGAAACACTTGATTACAAAGGAGATCTCAGCTGTGTTGTTATGGATGGACTTCAACGTATTTGTTAAAAAAGAGAATAAAGCAAAGTGTTTTAGCTGTTTGGGAGTTTTTGTTTGATTCCATTCAGTTTTATTTCTATGGAGTCAAATAATAAGAAAGGCTCTAGAACAGCCCTGAGTTTGTCCAGGTGACACTCCTCTGAAGAACAAAGACAAAGAGGAAGAAGGGGATTCGTTTTCAAGTCTTCTTTCTTTCAAAATAAAAGCTGAAATGTTTTGGAAGCATGATAATATTTCAGCCAGGATGCCGTCTCCAAGGAGACCTGCACCTCAGCGCTGAGCTCCACATCACGCCCTGTGAAAGCACAGATATAAATCTGCTGCAGTGAGAAGAACTTTACCCAACACAAGTGTAGAAGTAGACATTTGACTTTACCTACAACCTGTTAACAACAAAGCTTTCATTGCCTCTGCTGTTGATGTCATGTAGGACTAATCATACTTCACATCAGCCATGCACACGTCAGAGGATCTCCAGGCTTTCAGTAATAAAGCCAAGCAGATGATGTGAACATAGCAATAGTAAAACATGCATCATAATCAGCTGTATGTGTCGACTATGTGGCACCTCAGTCTTGTTGGCATGAAGAAAAGTTGTGTAACATGTAGCATAAGGGCTGCAAAGACATCATGTAGACAGCAGTCGTCTGTTAGTCGTAACGTATCTCCTGTTAAAGAGTTAAATGTGCGTTCTCCATCTCTGTCCTCTCACAGCTCGCCGTACACCAACTCCAGCTGTGGTAACCATGGCTGTGCCCATCAACACGCTGAAGCTGAGACGCCACCCGTCACTATGGCGACTCCAATAGGGTTACCTGTCAGCTGTGGACGCATGAAAGGAAAACAGCAGAAACACAGACATGTTTACTGGAACATTTCCTGTTGACAGCTTTATGGAAAAGTGGGTTTAAACACTTTTCTATGTTTGATTTTGTTTATTTATGGATTTATTGTGAAAGGAATTTCAAAGGTTTAATTTGACCTTTCCCCTGTTTTTCATACAGACTGGAGACGAATGGATGGTGCTTTCTTTGTTTGTCTAAAGATAATGAATAAAACTCTACACACATCTTAAACCACCCTCCTTTCTATATATTTTGTTATATAAATGGAAAGTATATAAGACACAAACTGAGCTTATATGATACTAAGGACCCTGGAGGTCAGTCCACCTTTATAATTCAGCACAGCCTGGAGTCTCTTAGTCAAGCTTGTTTGTGTTTTCTGTGAGGAAGTTTTCAGCAGCAGCTCTTTTCTTGGATGTTGGTTCCCTTTGTTTCCATCCTCTGTTAAGATGTTTCAGTAATGTTGAGGTCTGGGGAGGCCAATCCATGGCTGACGTCCTGTGATGCTGCATTAGCAGTTTGTTCATAGTGAAAAATGAAGCCACTGCCAATCAGACATTTGCACAGTGGATCAACTTCTGATGGTACTGTCCTGAATTCCACACCTATAATATGTTTGCACATACTGATGAATATGTGCAGCTGATTTTCAGTCCAGTTCCTGTGTGACAGACGCCAGTCTTTCTGCCTGTGTCCTTCCTTAACAATAGAGCCATCCTTCCACTGAGACTGTTTCTGATGAGGCTTCACTGAGCAGTAGATGGATCCCTCAGCTCATCTAATCGTCCTATTTCTAACACATGACTGTCAGAAACTGTTAATCTGCTGCAGCTCTTTAACTCCTCCACTTCTTTTTTTGTAATCTCTTAGTTTCCTCATCTTTTAAGGTGGCACTGCACACCAGATCCAAAGTCAACATGCTGTTATATAATGGAGTTGAACCTGTAATGGAGTTTGATTTAAACCAATCAGCAATTAAGTGAATGATGATGAGCAAAGATGGTGGAGGTGGTGGATGAAGACCCGGACAGCTGTGGTTGGCTCCTCGTATAGAGCAGAGTGAGGTTGTGTTTGCACATTATTATAAAACCATGTTCACCATATATTTTAGCTGCAGACAATAACATGATTTCTTTGCTGTGGTGATTTTATTCCACTTTGGTAAAATGGAAAACCATCATTTCTTGCTGTAATTCACACATTATTCCAAGAGCCTCAACACAAGCCTTGTAGTCCGACCATATATAGACAAATCAATAGTTGTGTTTGTAACAGCTCATGAACATGAATCGTTCCACATTACTTTAAAATCATTGTAAACTAAACTGGAATAAATGAGTGTTTATATATAGTTTTGTCTCAGCTGTTCATACACAGTGTTTCAGTTCTTATCAGAGTCCCACCGTCTCACTGTGGTGAACCTTTAGCTCTGTTGTAAGCGTGTTGTTAGACCAGGTTTCCCTCATTTAAAAATAATCTCTCATTAGAAATGGACATGATGTCTAAGACATAGAAATGCTTATTATGGGTTCACTTGATGTCACTGAAAAGATGCACATGGGTAACGTGCAGGCCGTCCAGCTCCGAGGTTTATCTCCTCACCTCGAGTCTGCGACACTCTCTCCGTGTCCTCTCAGATAAGGGCGCGCACATTTCTGCACCATCTTCTAAATTACAAAGAGCGATTCACAAAACAGAAGCTCACAAAACACTCATCACAAACCAAAAGTGGCTCCACTGAGCGTCAAACTGTCACCAGAATTTACTGATAATCTAAAGACTCACAGAACTCATTTTGTCTCATTGTGTCTTAGTTTGAGACATAAGTGCATGATCATAATACTGTGTAGTTAGATGAGACAGAGCTGATGCTTGCTCTTAATTATCCTCTTCATGTTTCCCGAGCCTCAGCAGTGGAAGCTACTATGGATAGAAAGACTATGACTCATCTTAAATCTCAAATCTTTGTCTCCAAAGAGCTGCTGATGTGTCCGATATGATCCACAAGCTTAAACTAGGATTATAAGTGTGTGCAGTGATGTGTGTGAAACCTCTGAGGACTCACACGTGTGTGCTTCAGCCCACACACACATATGAAGCACTGCGACCTCACACAGAAGTGTTTTACACATCCAACCTGAATCCTGATCATTTCTACAGTTTATTAAGTTCAGCTTCACCTGAACATCAGTGATGAAGCTGCTCTGACTCCATCACAGCTCACAGCTGTTGGAATGAGTCAAACAATGAAGAAGGTTCAGAAACAGCTGATGATTTTACAGAAACATGATGCAAACATGAAAATGGACACATGATTTTTTATTAACAGACACTGTTTATGTTTCACTGTGCATGACGTCATCAACACTGACACCAGGGGGCGCTCATCACCAGCCTGAGGAAGTGTGATAAGGGAGGGAGACGCAGTGTTGTGTGTACTGCAGTCGGACAGAAGGAAAAACTTCCTCCTGAAAACATTTTCATCCTTCCCAAAAGTGTTTGAGTCAAATGTTACAAATATATAAATACAATAAAACACAGGGTCTTACATAAAATTAGTGATGCAGTTGTGCACTGAGCACCTTTCCAATGTTCCTTCCTCAGATGAGTCCAGCTGCTGAACACATTAACATCTGTATGTAAATGTAGCCGAGAACCAACCTGAGCACTGCTGGGAAAATACAAAGGCAACCATCAAAGTGCTGTATTATCTTATTTATTCTGAATGTTGACTTAGATCCACACCACGATTTATGAAACTATAGAACTAAAATAACAACAATCGTCTGCTTCTTTAAAATTTCTTTCATTACATCAAACCAGTGAAAACTGAAAAAAACAAAGAGCTGTTAGCATGTTCAGACCAACTTTGAGACAGAGACTGTAAAGTTCTGCACTTTAAATCCTGCCTGTGTTCCTGCAAATGATTCACACTGAAAGTATCTTAGTTTAGTATTGAGTGAGCCACAAAGCAGCCTGATAGCTTTAAAACAGGAAAAGTAAATGAAATTGACAGTTTCAGTGTAGCTGGATCTATTATTGGGGGGTCATGACCCCCGTAACCCCGCCTGGTCCTGAGGTCAAATCCACCATCTTTGTTTCAGAGCTTCATGTTCTCCCGTGTTTGTGTGCGTCCTCTCCGGTACTCCGGCTTCCTCCCACAGTCCAAACACATGCAGTTAGTGGGGTCAGGTTAGCTGTGAGTGGTTGTGTCTCTGTGTTATTCCACCTTAATCAATGACTTCCTGTTAGCATGAAGTGCTTCTGTAGGACTGATGTCATTTTCATGGTTGGATCATTTAAATGAAGCTGGACTCAGATGCAGGAAATAAGCTGATTGATCATTAATGAATAAAGCTGGTCAAACACATCACGTGGACACATGTGATTGTGTGTTGTAGTATTGATCCCAATGCTGGTATCAGTCCTGGATCAATAACACTGGATGGATGCGTTCAGCATGGAGCCCCTGAGCTGTGTTACAGACAAACATGGAAACTGACAGGTCTGTGTCATTCACAGTCTGTAACACTTCTAAACAACAGAGGCTGACCCAAGTGCCTCAGAGCCAGGCACGCTCACATCACAGCTCTCTAAATAAGCCAGTTTCAAAATAAGAGCTGAAAGCTGTGTTTGCTTGTGTTAGCTTATTATTGTGGAGACTAACATTCAGTGATCATGTGTTCAGACTCATAATGATTACTCTCAGAAATCCTGATCTTTGTATTTACTGTGTGTTGGATCAATAACTGAGATTCATGGTATCACACAGCTGTGCTGCTGCTGCTGATGTCAGCACATCTGGAACAATACGAGGTATCTGCTACCAGACTGAGCAGGACATGAGACCTGTGGACTGTTTAAAGCTGTCCCTCCACAGCTCACTCAGACCTGATCCACACCTCAGTGATATTCTCTGACTTCCTCAGTAGAGACAGAAACCATTCAGATCTGGGACCATCAGCTGACTGATGATGTCACACAGACTGTGTTTTTCAGGAACAGTGATTCTGATGTGAGCCTGCTAGCTGACAGCAGACCTGATGAAAGCACATGTTCACATCTGTGAGGACAGACTGGACTCTTTGACTGCACCTTGGTTCTCCTCAGAGGTCTGTACAGGAGCATGTCCACCCCCACTGAAGATCTCAGTCACTGTGAAACATAGAAAGCTGCTTGTGTGGCCTCTGCCTCACATGTAGATACAGCTACAGGTTTCTCTGTCAGTCAGACTGAAACAGTGTCCTGATGCTGCATCATTCAGCTCTGTGCCCCAGTCAGCATCACTGGGAGCTACCAGTGTTTCTGCCCTTTTCCTGTAACACTACACTCAGCACAGGCTCAGCTGGTATCCAGTGTTGGACTTTGGCTTCAGCTGCTGTGATAGATCCTCTAACATAGATCAGCTCTGCTACATGTTGTTAGATAAGTGCAGCTGCTGTCATGTCCTGATGTTTCTCTGGCTCAGCAGCTTCTCCATCAGAGGTTCACATGGAGCTGATCCAGTATCTCCAGTAACTGTGTTCTGTGCCTCACTGGTTCATCCTTCTGTCTGTGTGACGTCAGTCAGATGTTGAAGTTCAACTCTGTAATCTTCACTGTGTCACAGAGTTCAGTGAGTCCCGTTATTCACAGTATCAATCAGATCATCAGAGAACAGCTGATCAGCAATCAGTGGTGCCAACAGCGCCTCCTGTGGTGAGAGGATGCAATAATGCAATGTAGCATTTTTCCACTCAACACTTGCAGTCATGGAAACTGTCTGTTGGATCTGTGTGACGTTGCTTTCTTGGTTAGAGTTCCTCACAAACGTCCAGATGATTCTTCTAATGAGGCGTCGACCATGTTTGCAGCTCTTTGGAAGAAAACGTCGCCCTTTGCCATCCTTACTTTTCTTTGACTTCTTCAAATGCAGCTGAACTCCAGCTGGTATTTTCTTGGACTTTGCAGCTGTTTCTGGTCATCAGTTCATTCCTGCAAACCTCTGAAGCTGAACAACAATGATGCTGCATTGCTGGCTGATCCCAAAAGGTTGATTCTGTTCATCTGGACGTTTTCAGAAACGTTTGCTCACTGATCAGGTGACTTCTTCAGTCTCAGCTGACTGCAGCTTTACAAGCTTACAAACAGCACATTTGCACAATGACTGAAAGCAGCAGCACCTGATATATATGATACTAATATAATACATATACATATATAATCCATACTAATGATGAAGGAACTGAGCTCACAGTCCATTGTTCATTCAGTGAACTACTCAGTTTATTTTGGGCCTCAGAAATGCTCACTCTGTTTGTACATCACTGTCAGCAATAGACTCATTCTGCTGTGTGGACAGGAACACATGTGACATCACTTCCTGTTTGTTTGTGACTGAAGAGGAAGAAGTTTACAAGGAATCATTTAGAAGAGTTTCAAACATCAACTGATTGAATCCATGAATCTGAAAACGTGTTTGTGAGTGAAAGAGACAGACATGTACAGACTGAACTATCTGTTCAACAGTCAGAGTGTTTCTGTAACAGGAGACACTCTTTACACTCCACTCAGCACAGGGACACTGAGGCACCAGGATACATGAACCAAAACCCAGGATAAAGAGTTTGAGTGAATGTGGTGTTGAAGGTGTGGAGGTGGATCAGAGTGTCAGAGGAGACTCTGTAGAAGGACAGAGTGCCAGCAGGACAGTCCACATAAACTGCTGCTCTGTTAGAGACAGAGGAGGAGGAGGAGGAGGAGGAGGAGGAGGAGATGGATGTTTGTCTGTTATTGTGCCTGACATAACGAGGACCATCATCAGAGCAGTACAGACTCCAGGACTGATCATTTCCTCCAAACACACAGTCATAACTGCCTCCTTTCCTTCTGATGCTTCTGTAACTCACTGATATAAAAACCCCTCCTCTCCACTCGACCTCCCAGTAACAGCGACCAGTCAGACCATCTCTACACAGCAGCTGAGGACGAACATCAAATCTGTCTGGATGATCAGGATATGACTGAACCTTCTCCACACGTGTCACCTTCCTGTTGTTGTCAGACAGTTGGAGGTTTGTGTTCACTGTGTTTGTGTCGATTGTGAGTTGACAGGAATCTGATGGAGAGAACAAACACAATCCAGCTGCAGTTATTGATCCATCATCTGTTCATTGATTGACACTTTGATGATGACTCCTGACATGATGAAGATGGTTGAATGTGTGCTGCTTTGTTTTCATGAATCCCATTAAAAACACACTTACACTTCCTCAGACCTGGTCTCAACCATCGGACTCCAGCAGGCTCCACCCTGAAAGGAGGAGGGGGGTCAGAGCAGCACAGTCAGCATGCACACATGGACATTACATGGCTCTCACACACACACTGTTACACACTGAGCTCAAAGCTCGGCTCCACTGTTTTATTCAAAGAAATCTACATTTATTTATCAGCACATTTAAAAACAGCTTGAGCCAAAGTGCTGCACAGAGTAGAGAGAAAATAGGAAACATACACAGTAATGACTATAAAGACTGGTCAGGATTGAAAGCTACAGAGTACAAATGTGTTTCCAACCGGCTTTTAAAAATGTCCAGTGTTGGTGACGACCTGATGTGAAGGGCGACTGTTCCAGAGTTTGGCTGCAGCCATCGATAAAGCTCACCTCTGTTTTTACGTCTAGTTCTGGTCAGAAGCTGCTTATCTGCAGACCTGAGGGCTCCACTTGGATTCTTTTGTTAAAGAGAGATAAGATGGAGCCAATCCATTCACAGATTTAAAGACAACCAGATCTGGAAGTGGATTCTACCACGTACTGGTAACCAGTGGAAGAAGCTGGTGATGGGTCGTCTAGCACAGACCCACCGCTGGAACCAGACAATTGATGAGGGAGAGAACTGTGACAGCGCCGTTCCTTCACTTGACCTCAGTCGCTCTCGTCTGCTCCCTCGTAACACTGCTCTTTATTGAGCTTACATGAATATGCACAAGTTCATTATGACGTCTTACACAGGTATGAACAAAGAGTACCAGTCTGTGCATAGTGTGAGTGTGTGTGTGTGTGTGTGTGTGTGTGTGTGTGTGTGTGTGTGTGTGTGTGTGTGTGTCTGTGTGTGTTCCAGATGTGACCCTGTGACCCCAAAGCTGGTGCTAAGAGTCCAGCGGTCCCCCTAACAAAGGGCTCTTATACTTAACCAGACAGAGTAGGTGTCCTCCTACACCAGGGGTCTCAAACTCGCGGCCCGCGGGCCAATTGCGGCCCGCAGGACGATAGTTTTTAGCCCCACCTTAATATGAAAATGTAATGTTAGTTTGATAATGTATGACACTTTACAGTGTTGTGGGCGGAGCTGAATTAACCCACCAATCAGGGTGGGATATGGATCTCAGGGGACACCAGCCGGGCTTGATGCAAGCAGGGAAACATTTCTCAATGAGTCAAAGTTCCAGCAGCGTTGCCCTGGAGTGTTTCTTTCTTTCTGTGCCTGGCTGGCTTCCTCCTTTCTATTGGGCAAACGCCGACATTCGCCCCAGCGCGCTGCGTTCACAACACTTCAGAAAAAGTTGTTTTTTTAAGTTGCTGCCCAGCGGGACGTTATACGTATATAGATTTATACACACGTCAGTGGGATTTAAAGTTATTTTTCCACAGAGAGAGATCTCATATTAACTCTCACAGTGATGCGTAGGCGGCGGGATAAAAGAAAAGTCATGAACTCAATGCAGCCCAATTTAGTCTGCAGTCACATAGCGACACCTGTTCATCGGCAACAACAGTCCCCGGTAACCCGGACTAATTATAGGGTCGCACCGTAATTTGTGGCTCGATGTTTTTATTTGCATCACTGCGTTTGCATTGCAGCAAACATGAACATTACATATATTTCAATATAATGTAAAAGCAGTCAAAACAACTAACATCAGAAACAGCTGATGTTATTTGTTATATGTCACGGTGTCATTTCCGCTTCTTTCTCCTGTAACAACAGCCCGGCGCCGTGAGCAGTCGCCTTTTTTGCGCTCGCTATCCCTGCACTTTCTACCATCTGCAAACGCCACGGTGTTCGTGTCGTCATGAAAGACATGAACATCGAGCGTAAAAACAAAGGAGACTGCTACCGGCTTTTTATCTGCCGATCGCCGTGCTACGGTTGCAAGAAAAAGAAGCAGAAATGACGTTCTCTACGCGTTGAGACGTTCCCCGTCCGTCGGCTAAACGCTTGATTGAAACTTCAATGCGACAGTGACACCAAGTAGAATTATAAATGTCACATAGCCCCAAACATGTCTTTTTCAAAGCCTGCGGTGAAGAGAAAGGTTGGTGATGAGCACCGACAATTTCAGGAAAAGTGGGAAATGCAATATTTCTTTGTTGAGCACAGGGGCACCCCGACCTGTCTTATTTGCACAGAGAAAGTTGCGCTGCACAAGGAATACAATTTGAAACGTCATTACACAACTAGACATGCTGAGGTGGATGCAAAATACCAGGGAGACGAGAGAGCGAACCGGGTTGCCAGTCTTAAAACAGATCTACTGAGGCAGCAAGATTTCTCCAAGAAAGCAACCAAAGAGAATAATGCAGCAGTCGGAGCCACGTGGTTAGTGAGATGATTGCTAAAGCAGGGAAGCCATTCACAGAAGGTGGATTTGTCTAAAAGTGCATATTGCAGGCTGCAAATATAGTCTGTCCGGGAAAGAAAGGTCAGTTTAGCAACATCAGCCTTTCTGCCAACGCCGCAGCAGATCGCATTTCTGACCTGTCAAGTGACATTTATGACCAACTGTGTGAGAAAGCCAAATGTTTCAGTGTATACTCAGTCGCTCTTGATGAGACCACAGACATCACCGACACTGCCCAGCTCCCAATGTATGTCCGTGGTGTTGATGACAGTTTTGAAGTGATGGAGGAGCTGCTCACAGTAATTCCAATGCATGGCCAGACCACCGCTCAGCAGATATTTACAAGCTGTGTGATGCCATTGAGAATGTTGGTTTGCCATGGAAGAGGTTTGTTGGAATAACAACAGATGGAGCGCCATCAATGACAGGGAGGAAAAATGGACTGGTGGCACAAAACAAACTGGAAGAGGAAGGCGTGGAGGAGGCCATTGCTCTGCACTGCATCATCCATCAGCAGGTCCTTTGCAGCAAATGTCTGAAGTTTAACAATGTGATGTCTATTGTTGTGAAATGCATCAACCAAATCAGATCCAGGGGCTTAAAGCACCGAAGGTTCTGAGCTTTTTTAGAGGAAATGGAGTCAGAATATGGGGATGTGCTCGACTTCACTGAGGTACGTTGGCTCAGCAGGGGAAATGTATTAAAGAGACTTTTTGAGTTGAGAGCAGAAGTGAAGCCTTCATGGAGAAGGATGGAGTTAGTGTTCCTGTGCTAACTCATCCCAAATGGCTCATGGACTTAGCTTTTCTTGTTGATATGACACATGAGCTTAATGTACTGAACAAGACGTTACAAGGCCAGGGGCAACTTGTCAGTGCTGCCTATGACAACGTGAGAGCATTCTCCACAAAACTGGCGCTCTGGAAAGCTCAGCTCTCTCAGACAAACCTTTGCCATTTCCCAGCATGCAAGGCACTCGTCAGCACTGAATGGTGTGCCTGCATCCACAAGTATGTTGATGTCATTTTGAGGCTACAGGAGGAATTTGATCACAGATTTGCTGACTTCAAGACACACAGAGCCACCTTTCACATTTTTGCGGACCCCTTCTCCTTTGATGTGCAAGATGCCCCTTCTGTGCTTCAAATAGAGCTCATTGAGCTGCAGTGCAACTCTGAACTCAAAGCAAAGTTCAGGGAGGTGAGTGGAAAAGCAGACAAGCTTGGACAATTTTTGAGAGAATTGAGCCCTAGTTTCCCTCGGCTTTCCCGAATGTTCAAGCGGACCATGTGCCTTTTTGGTAGCACATACTTGTGCCAAAAGCTCTTCTCCACTTTGAACTTCAATAAGTCCAAGTACAGGTTGTTACAGTAGGCCTGACAAGCTTGTCAGTTTGAGAGCCACGACTGACTTTTCTCAAAGCAGGCCCCTTTTGTGTTGAGTGGGCTTTCTGTTTGAGTGTCAGTTTGACACAATTGACAACCACATGGCCAGGCTTGTGACAGAAAAAACACAGTTTGGGCCTAGATCTTAAAACCATAACTACATTTTCCTTATTAGCTGGCCCACTCTTACCTGTCCAGGAGGCGCTATGGTGCAGATGGATATCATGTCCTATAGCACTTGCTTTATGAGTCAGCTTAAACTCATTTGCCAGGGTGGCAGCTTGCTGTAAAGTTGTAGCCCTCTGTTCACTTAAATAAAGGGCCACAGACTTAGGAACAGAGTTTTTTAAAATCCTCCACCAGCATAAGCTCACGTATGGACCCCACATCGTTAACCTGGCTTGCCGAACACCACCTATCAAAGAGCTTTGCCTTCTCCCTAGCGAAGTCAAGATAGGACTGTCCCTGTGCCAACTCCAACCCTCGAAAATGCTGCCTATAGGCCTCAGGTACCAGTTCATAGGCTTGGAGGACGGCACTTTTGATCTTTCCATAAACCAGGCCGTCCTGCCTAGACAGACCAGAACACGCTTCTTGAGCCTTACCTGTCAACCGACACAGCAACATCACCCCCCACACATCTTGAGGCCACTGCAGTTGCCAGGCGTTCGAACACACTGAAAAAGCTGTGAACACTGGATTCACAGAAGTCTGGAACCAGGTGAATGTTATTGCTCACAAACGAGCCTCTAAACACCTGTACACTAGCAGCTGTGTCAAACATTTTGGGGATGGTGAAGGGTTAGAAAAACACAACCTAATTAAGACAATTAACAGACAACTACACAATTTACTTTAGCTGACCAACTTACCTCTCGCCACACACACCTTAACAAAAACAACTTAACCAGTTCCTAAACACAACAACCTTGCCCTACCTATCTTCTGGAGCGTGCTGGGCTCGAGGCAACTTCAAAGGCAGAACTTCAGCGACCGGAGCCCTGAATTGCCTACCCCCAACAGGGAACGAATCCCCGCCCAGGATTACTCCGAAAATAAAAAAGGCAAAACAACAAAAGAGTGCCCGAAGGAAGAACTTAATAAGCTCAGCTGGACACTCACCTAACTTAACTGGGAAGTTGAATCTCTAAAGGTGAAAAAAGCAAGATAATCAAACCAAATCCAACACAGAACTCCTTTTTCAAATATCCCGGACGAGCCCCCACTTGTTACGTTCCCCTGGGGGGGGGGTCCTGGGCAGTGAGGGGGAAGTAACAAAAGTGACCGGGTCAGAAAAAGGAGTCGAGGAGGCGAAACAGTTAAATAAAACAGTTTTATTGAAGTAGTTCAACTAAAAGAGACGGACAAACCGCTATCACCATATAAGAAACACAAACAAAACTCAGGCGTTGGTCAATAAAGCTCAAAGTCAAAAGGAAAGCGCAGCTCACTAGCTGGAAACACCGCAAAACACTCAGCTCACTAGCTGTACCACACAAATGGCACTCTGGCCCAGAGCTCACCCTGCTCTGGGCTTAAATGCCCTTAATTGCTGATGGGAGTCAGCTGCGCCGGAGGGAAAGGTGGCATCTCAGGTAGGAGGTAGTGGGACACGCCCACACAGGCACCCTCAGGAGAGAGAGAGGCCCTTCAAGACATACTGAGGGTCGCAACTGCTTCCTCCCTCAGGCCAAATCTGGCTCGGCTATGTGAGAGGAAACGCTGCCAGGTCTCTAGCAGCAAGGAGTAGGCAAGAGAAGCCATGTTCAGAAGAACAGTTCATTTTCTACAGTGTTCCATTCATGTTCAGAAGAAGGTTATAGAACTGTTAATACAGACATTTCAATCTAAACACAGCAGATATAGAAGACTGAAAAAAACACATAAGTTCACTGACTAAAAATATCTTATTATTGTTTTATTTATGTATTACAGATTGATTTATTTTCTTATTAATTCTTAATTTGTTTATTTATTTTTCATATTTTGTGTTAAAAAATAAAAATAAAGAGATTAGAGAAGATTGGAATTTTTTAACCATGCCTTTCTTGTGGAAAACCTAATGCGGCCCAGCCTCACCCAGACTCTGCCTGCAGCGGCCCCCAGCTAAATTGAGTTTGAGACCCCTGTCCTACACCATAAATCAGTAAGAGAGGGTACGACCTCTCTCATGGCCCCAAGTGGTGTGTGCATGCCAGAGCACTCTGGAAGGCACACAGAGTCTTTACAGACTACTAAGGATCAATCCTCTATCATTATGCAATCAATTATACAACTCTAAGCATATATGAGTAAATATTTCTAAGCACAAATGACAATCAACAATATAAACCTTACAGCTGGTTGTAATAACAGAATTCATTTGTTTCTCAAATGAGAAAGAGCTATCGAGAAACACTCCTAAATCTTTAGTTCTTAACTTTTCCAGTGGGCCAAGGTCAACATTATCTGCCAATGCTAAATAGGCTGCCGTTATTAACTAATGCTAATTTGATGTGAATTAGCATTATGCACTAATGCTAACGCTTACTTTTTAACAATGTGAGTAGCTAATGCTAACACTATTTCCCTTAACTTTATAACAATGTGAACGGCTAATGCTAACACTCTTTTCCCTAGCATTACAACGTCTGAGCTGCTAATGCTAAGTAGGCCGCCATTAGCACCTACGTCTAATTTAAGGCAAATATGCATTAGAACCTAATGCTCATATCGTTTTCCTTTGCTTTATAACAATGTGAGCAGCTACTGCTAAATAGCATTAGCTAATAACAGCAGTCTAATTTAATGCAAGTTAGCCTCATTTGCATTATAACGATGTGAGGAGTTAATGCTAAGTATGCTGCCATTAGCGGCTAATTCTAATTAGGGGTGAATAATTATTACCAGCTAATGCTAATATTGTTTTCTCTTCCCATTTAACAATGCGAGCAGCTAGTGCTAGGTAGGCTAGCTGCTCCTGTCTGCCTCTTTGTCACACACACAGACTGAAATGATTCACAGCCTTGTTTCATCCTTCTGTCAGTGTCACTGACTGTCACTGTGACTGTGGACATACAGCATGGGAAACATACACATGGCTGACACTTTATTAGGTACACAGTGGCCACTATCTCAGGTATAGTACACCTGTGCCCTAATAAAGTGTATCTAAAGATACAAAATGTTTTCTCTGTGCCCTAATAAAGTGTATCTAAAGATACAAAATGTTGTCTCTGTGTACCTAATAAAGTGTATCTAAAGTTACAAAATGTTGTCTCTGTGACCTAATAAAGTGTATCTAAAGTTACAAAATTGTGTCTCTGTCCAAATATTTATGGACCTAACTGTAGGTCTACTTTTAATGAAACTCTCAACATGACTTATCAGTTATCATTAATGTTCCTGCAAACAGACTCCTTGGAGACCCCCTACATAAATATCCATGTACTATCCAGCTAGACTAGTGTGTCTGTCCCTGAAAATATTCCTGCATGTGTGATTGTTCATGTCTCATCTGCAGGAAACAAACAGGAAGTGAGTGAAGGACACAGAAAATGTTTCCAGCTCTTCCTCCTCTATCAGACATTATCTCCATACCTGAGAGTGTCCAGTCTCCAGCCAGGATCCATCAGTCCAGCCGACAGCAGCTTCATTCCTGAGTCACCTGGATGATTGTAGCTCAGGTCCAGCTCTCTCACATGGGAGGGGTTGGAGCTCAGAGCGGAGGCCAGAGAAGTACAGCCTTCCTCTGTGATCAGACAGCCTGACAGACTGCAGAATCAGAATCAGAATACTTTATTGATCCCTGGGTGAAATTATTTAATACAAGTCAGAAAAAAAAAAGAATACGTAAGAAAAAAGAAAAACTAAGAGAAAAGCAGGAGCGACTGTAACAGGCTGCACGCTGGTTGGCGCATGCGCACTCATGCAGACACACAAAACAACAATCCGTCTGATATCCATCTCTATGGCAGCATAACTCAGGGATGGTTCAGGGTCACCTGATCCAGCTCGAACTATAAGCTTTATCAAAAAGGAAAGTTTGAAGCTGATCTTCAAAGTAGAGAGGGTGTCTGTCTCCTGAACTCAAACTGGGAGCTGCTGCCACACCCAGTCCAACATAGCCAGGCTTTCTTTGCTGCTTTGACAAAACCTCAAATCCCAGTCAGAGATGATGAGCATCATCACAGTGATGATCATTTCTCTGTAACCCAGGCTTTCTGCTTAAGGATCTGTGCACGCTCACAGAACAAGGAGACCTTTAAACATCATTTCACTAAATGGATGGACTGGGCTCAGCCTACAGATTAACTGGTGCCAGAGATCATAAAGAACATCAAACAGTCAAATTCAACACTTTAATGGAAATATGAGATTAACCCTTTAAGACCTACCATAGAACCAAGTCCACCAGAGCTTATATTATATTTTTACATGCTGTGGAGCCATTTTTGGGAGCATTTCAAGTTACTATACATCAATACAACTATTATAGCCCAGATTTTAATAATATGTATTCATTAAGTGCATAGTAATTACATAAATTGCAAAAAAGTGCAATAAAATACAAAAAAAATTGAAAATCGTTTTTGCTTTTTTAACATATATTTGTAGTTAGAGAAATTTAAGAGGCTTATCCCTCAAAACTGTAAATACAAAAAAGTTGCACAAAATAGTTTCCCACCACAGGAAATTTATTTTGAGTGTCTTCATAGTTTTATTTTTGAAATACACCAATTTTTATACACTGCAGGAAAAACGAAAATAAATATTATACTGCAAATTTGCAAAAAAGCAGCATATGCATCAAAATAAACTATTTCCAGCAGTGCAATATGAGTCCTAAGCATCCCAGAAACGACACAGAAAGTCATGAAATCAAAGATAACTTTTAAAAAGACCAGTATATGCCCTGAGGCCCTGATGGTAAAAAAGACTACATTTCTGCGAAAATGACGTCACTTCCGGTTTCGGGCAGGTAATGGCGGAAATGCAAAAGTTCGCGCTGACGTCTATGAACAGCTGATCGGATCGGTAAAGCGTGTTTCTGGAATATTATGTTTTTGTTCCTGCAAGCGCTTTTTATGCAGTTTTTGCAAAGCTTTATGTGGAAGGAAACCGTGACCTAGGACAAGCTGATGGCACAAGATGTAAGTACAACTCCTCCGGTTTCATATGCAAAAAAAAATTTTGCGCTAGCTTACGTGGTTGCAGTGCTACTGGGATTTAAAAATAGTTACGCAAAACAGAGCGCGTCCGCTCCGATCGGCTCTAAAGGGTTAATGCTGCAGACAATCATGAACCTGCTGAATTCATGAACATCAAGAATGCAGCGAGTGGTAAAATAAAGATTTGACCTCAGTGTGCTCAGTGTTCCTGTCTATTCCTAACATATTCCTAACATGATAGCTGCACTTTAGAGTTCTAAAACTGGAACTGACACATGTTTAAACTCTACATGTTACTCAGTACATTCAGTTCTGACACTCGCCCACAGTCCAACAAAGGAAACATGGAGATCACATCAGTTTGTCACCAAAGTCTAATTATTAGGGCAACTTAACCTGTTATTATCTCGTTAACTCATTAATTGATTAACATCAGCAATTATTTTAATCACAGTTTTTAAAATCATGATTATTGTGAAAGTGCTCACTGGCTCTGAATATAAAAGCCATGGGTCACAGGAGGGATGTTGATCAGTGCAGAACAATAGTTCTGCTGCTTCCTGTTCTGGAAACACACATTTATAAATGTCACTTGCTATTGAACAAAGGTATATTGGTGGCTCTGGACGCTGAGGGGAACTTTGTAAAAAACTAGATCAAATGTTAACGTCCTGGCAGAGGCAAAGAACTCCAAATCCCAAAAAAAAATCCAGTGATGAGAGCCGTTTCCCCCATGTCCAGTCCTTGTACTAAGCTAGGCTAAACATGTCCAGTGCCTGTCTCTGTGCAGCTTTTAATCTGATGTTAACAAGGTAGAAATGGAGGAAGAAGAAAATGACTTCATCAATCAACATGCAGCTACCAACCCAAATGGTGAGGTGGTGGTTAGTTATTACTGTTGTTTATGATCCCCTACATTATCCTACATTCAAATATATTCTCCAGCTACAATAGTGTTTGTGTTCCTAAAAGGATTTCATGAATGTGTTATTGTTCATGTCACATCTGTATGAAACAAAGAGGAAGTGAGGTTTATCCTTCATGATCACAAACTGTTCCAGCATGTAAACCTGAGATCTGTGTGGAGCAGCTGACCTGTACGATGTGCTCAACACAAACATTATTTACCATCAGTTACTGTGTGACTGAACCACGTGGGTGTATGAAACATCACTTTTAGTTTTAATAGCACATGGCAACATTCAGACGTAAATCTATACAGTAACACTTTGATTTGTTACAGTGAGGAGACTGTTGAAGGAACGATGAGGGGAAACTGTAACAGCAGCAACAGAAACCAGGAGACAAAGCTGAGGTCTGGGTTCCTCTATGCTACACACAGCCTCCTGCTCCTGGACTTTAGTAAACACATAAATGTCTCCAAGTACACTTACTTCTGAAACTCTATTAAACTCATTACAAGTTTACTTCAGCTTTAAATTACTCACAACATCAGCACACATGAGTAAACAAAGTAACTCACAGCTACTGTTCAAGTTTAGTCATCTTTAATACAAATATACCTCATTATTATGAATCTCACAGCTACCTGCTCATTGAACTGAACAATAATTCTGTTTGACCATTAAAACAAAATATGTGACTGTAAAAAAAATCTTCAGACAGTAATTAAGAATCTCCTAAGCAATCCAAAGATAAAGAAAAGTTCACCTGCCAATTCTATAAAGCTTGGTTGTTTATACAATGATATCATTTAATGATATGTTTGGATCCTGACCTGAGAGTTTCCAGTGTACAATGTGGACTCTGCAGTGCAGCAAACAGAAGCTTCACCCCTGAATCCTGCAGGTCATTGTTACTCAGGTCCAGCTCTTTCAGACTAGAGGACTGGGAGTTGAGAACTGAGGACAGAGCATCACAGCTTCTCTCTGAGAGGTTACAGCCACTCAGTCTGGAAGAAAACAAACAAACAATTAAATCAGTAAAATGAAACATTTTTAATGCCAGCATGCAATACAATTATTGGTTAACTAAATAGCTTCATTAAAACACAACTCTTCTTCTATATCAGCACTTACTCCTTGTAAGCTCCACCTGCTCCACCATCTGAGTAAGAAGACATGAAAACAAACTGTAAATCTAGTAGAAACATGATTGGAAATCTTCTCAGATCCATTTGTACATTTAGAGCCTGATGCTGAAATATAGCAGCACGGACATTCACAGCAGCAAAGGGTTCTTGCTGATCTGAGCTGGCTTGGCCCTGGCTTATTGAAGATTAAAGAAAGCAGAATCAGCTGTTCAAACCCCACAAGGCTGCCCGCTGTGACTGAAACAATGGACGGGTCGTGACTTCTCAAAGTGGGCTCATTGAACGGATAAGATCTTGAAGAAGCTCATGGCGGTCGTGAGTTCTCAGACTTTGCTCTTTGAGCGCAAAACCAATAACCTCTCGGAGAAGCTCTTGGCTCTCCAACGGGAGATTGAGAGACGAGTGACGGACTGTTAGATCAGCTGTGAAATTGACATGCAGTTGTTCGCACCAAAGAAAGCCACCATCATTTTATGCGGCTAACATACTGGCGCCAGCTGTGGTCTCAAGGCTGGAGCTGAACATAACAAATCTCACCCTGATAACAGAGGGTGTTTGGACTGTTCCTTCCCATCCTAAGCATGCTTATCCCCTCCAGGTGCAGACGGTGGGTCGAGGGGACCAGCGCAAATGCTGCAGGCCCGGATGCGCTGTCTACACCGGCTGTCTCTCACCTTTTACCCATCCCTGTTGCTTGTCATGTGTTACTATGGCGTATTAAGAGTTTTCATGTGGTCTGCGCTAAGGTCATTTCTTTTGTCTGTTCTCAAACTGATCTCCCTGTTGGAGCTCAGTCTGGGAGGAGTTCTTTTTTCTCCTCATCTTTCCTGATGTTGTGCATTTTCTGCTGTTCGGTTCCGGGTCGCTGCTCTAGCGGCTGACCAGCCAGCTACCTAGCCTGACCTGTCTCCCCAATGTGATGTTTGTGTATTGTATGTATGGTTGGCAAGGTCAGTATCCTAATTGCCCCTTGAATATAACTACAGTGTTCTGAATCTGAATCTGAAAAGATTACAGAAGACGACTCTGTTCAGTAAATATTACGCTCATGCTGTCAAGAAATACCAAAGGTAGGTAAAACTCTGGTTGTTGCAGCCATCCAGTATGACATGCTTTGTACTGTCCTGCTGCAGTTTGTGACACCTGGTTGATGAGTTGTGAAGGACGATGAAACAAACACTTAACTCAATGTTTGTCTTCTAAACTGGATGTAATTTTGGCAGCCGATAGTTTTTCTTAATCTATCCCAGCTGCAAATAGGAACACAACAAATAACTAACTTTACCCACTTGGATCCTTATCATTCAAGATTGTGAAAATATTCTCTACTCAGAGAATACTGGGGATGTTAGATGAGAGAGATGGAAGATGATGAAGGGGAAGAGTTTTCACAACTTGAGGCCTTTTGTCTTCACTGTATAGGACAGAGAAGACAGGAAGGGAGGGAGAAGTGAGGCGAATAACACACAGGAAATGGTCTTGGGCAGACTCAAACCAGGCCCTGGAGTCACGACTCTAACCTTCAGTGCATGGGTCACCTGCTCAGCCAGGTAAGCTACAGCAGTCAGCAGTGTGTGAGTTAATTTGAAGACAATGATGAGTATAAGTCAGGTAAAAAAAAATACTATCATCAACCAACAAGGGGAAAACATTGAGCTTGAATGGCCAAGCTTTGACCAAGGGTGGCTCACTCCTCGGTCTTCTTGCCCAAGGAGTGAACCACCCTGCATGGCTATCCAATGTGGTGCAACCAAGGCCATCATACAGTACAGGCCATCCAAGCTGATTTTAACTTTTCCTCCCAGATACCACCTTAGAAATCATCTAGATTAGGATATGTTGGCTGTTCTAGATCCAATCACAACAAACAGAGAGCTGTTGTGTGTCCAAGGTGAACAGGAAGAATATATACATCAATAAAGTCAGAAGGTTTGCTTTAGACTGTGCTGCAGTTTATCATCAGAGAGCAGGCCAACAACAACAAAGAAACAACAAACACACTGTGGAAGACCGAAGCAGAGTTTAGTTTAGTTTAAAGTGGAACTAAGGATGTTTCTCTGGCTGCCAGGATTCACTGAGTAATTCAAATGCTTTCTTTAATGCAGGACCCACCATGCATGTAAAAGCAAGTGTTTCACCAACATTTGTGACTAAAAATAGACCTGCAGTAGAAATGTATCTAGGAGCATGCATGTGAATATAAAGTATCACAACATCAGGCACATGCAGCCTAAGTGTTTAAACAAAGACTGATAACATAACAGCAGCAGTGATGATCAGAGTTTATGGTGAATCCAGCGTCTCGAGTTCTGGAGGCATCAAAGTGGTTACAGTTGTATTGGAGAAATCCCAAAACTTTACAAATTCATACAAAGACAGAAAGCCTGGTGAAATAAATTACTGACACAGTTGGATGTTAAAAGTAAAGACATGAGTACAAATGTACTCACAGAGCTTTGTTGGAGGCTTTGACCACTGGCAGCAGCCTCAGAAGAGCCTCCTCTGAAGCAGAGTATTTCTTCAGGTCAAACACATCCAGATCTTCTTCTGAGGACAGTAAGATGAAGACCAGAGCTGACCACTGAGCAGGAGACAGTTTATCTGTGGAGAGACTTCCTGATCTCAGGGACTGTTGGATCTCCTCCACTAGAGAACGATCATTCAGTTCATTCAGACAGTGGAACAGATTGATGCTTTTCTCTGCAGACAGATTCTTACTGAGCTTCTTCTTGATGTACTGGACTGGTTTCTTAGTGTACTGTGAGCTACTTCCTGTCTGTGTCAGCAGACCTCGTAGGAGAGTCTGATTGGTCTGCAGTGAAAGACCCAGGAGGAAGCGGAGGAACAAGTCCAGGTGTCCATTTGGACTCCGTAAGGCCTTGTTCACAGCACTCTGGTGGAGAGATTGAAGTTTTGGTTTGCTAAATAATTTAGATTTCTTGAAGGTTGTTTGTTGTTCCAGCAGATTGAGTCCAGAGTTGATGAAGGTCAGATGGACATGAAGAGCAGCCAGAAACTCCTGAACACTCAGATGGATGAAGCAGAACACCTTGTCCTGGTACAGTCCTCTCTCCTCTTTAAAGATCTGTGTGAACACTCCTGAGTACACTGAGGCTGCTCTGATATCGATGCCACACTCTGTCAGGTCTGATTCATAGAAGATCAGGTTTCCTTTCTGCAGCTGATCAAAAGCCAGTTTTCCCAGAGACTCCATCATCTTCCTGCTCTCTGGACTCCAGTGTGGATCTGTCTCAGCTCCTCCATCATACTTGACCTTCTTCACTTTGGCCTGAACCACCAGGAAGTGGATGTACATCTCAGTCAGGGTGTTGGGCAGCTGTCCTCCCTCTCTGGTTTCCAGCACATCCTCCAGAACTGTAGCAGTGATCCAGCAGAAGACTGGGATGTGACACATGATGTGGAGGCTTCGTGATGTCTTGATGTGGGAGATGATCCTGCTGGCCTGCTCCTCATCTCTGAACCTCTTCTTGAAGTACTCCTCCTTCTGTGGGTCAGTGAACCCTCTGACCTCTGTCACCATGCCGACACAGTCAGGAGGGATCTGATTGGCTGCTGCAGGTCGTGTGGTTATCCAGAGGCGAGCAGAGGGAAGCAGTTTCCCCCTGATGAGGTTTATCAGCAGCACATCCACTGAGGTGGACTTTCTAGGGTCAGTTAGGATTGTAGTTTTGTGGAAGTCCAGAGGAAGTCGACACTCATCCAGACCATCAAAGATGAACACAACCTGGAAGTCTTCAAAGCTGCAGATTCCTGCTTCTTTGGTTTCAGTAAAGAAGTGATGAACAAGTCCCACCAAGCTGAACATTTCCTCTTTCAGCACATTCAGCTCTCTGAAAGTGAATGGAAATATGAACTGGATGTCCTGGTTGGCTTTGTCTTCAGCCCAGTCCAGGCTGTGTTTCTGTGTTAAGACTGTTTTCCCAATGCCAGCCACTCCCTTTGTCAGCACTGTTCTGATTGGTTCGTCTCTTCCAGGTGAGGCTTTAAAGATGTCTTCTTGTCTGATTGTTGTTTCTGGTCTGTCTGGTTTCCTGGATGCTGTTTCAATCTGTCTGACCTCATGTTCATCATTGACCTCTGCAGTCCCTCCCTCTATGATGTAGAGCTCTGTATAGATCTGATTCAGGAGGGTTGGGTTTCCTGCTTTAGCGATGCCCTCAAACACACACTGGAACTTCTTCTTCAGGGTGGATTTAAGGTTACGATGACAAACTGCAGCTGGAAGTTCTGAAAGAGAAGAAATATGTAGAATATCTTTTGAAAGTGGAAACAAACACTTAATTCCAAAAGAACGAATCTTTAAAACATGTTGCTCCATCTTCCATCTCTGGAAAATGTTCATTTATCCAGCAGCTTAAATCTTTAGATAAATCCTCTTACTGCTCTGCAGACGGTCAGCCAGCTCCTCCTGCTTCATTCTCCTCAGGAAGTCCACTGTGATCTTCACAAATGCCTCTCTGCTGCTGCTCCTCTGACTCTCTAAGCATTCTGGGTAATCTGGACTCAGAACCTTCTGGATCTCCTTCAGCTCGTTCTTCACAAAAGTGATGATGTTGTCCTCCAGCAGCTGGAACAGAATATTTATGAATGAGCCAATCAGACTGAAATCATGGAGCCAAACATCAGATCCATGTTGGACACACTGACGATCCACTGGTCTACAAAGAGCAGCATGGAGATGACTGTGAACAGAACAGATGTAACAGTAGTTGTTGTACATGTACAGACCATAAATATGGAGTCCAGCTGTGTTTGATGCTGCTGGGCAGACTGACCACTGGGAACCTCTGAGCTCTGCTGGTCCACTCTGTGGAGGAACCATGAAGGATCAGATCAACACAGGATAAAGATCCAGGAGTTTCTGCTCAAATAACTTCATCTGAATCAAGTCTGTCAAGTTTTAAACTCTCAGATTGTGAACATATCAGTAATTCTGTTTTCATGGACGTCCTTTCAGTGGTGATGTCAGGGATGATTTTGAAGAAGCTCATCAAACTGAACCATCAGCAGATCACTGCTCCAAAACCAGAACATGATCCGAGTCTCCCTCCACCACCAGAACACCAGCTTTACTAACGTGGTAGATCAGTGTAGTACAGATCAATAACTGATGAGTCATTTGATCAAAATCACTGAGTGCTTCACGTCTGACCCTCTGATGCTTCTGTAGACATTTTGCATATTTAATGAATGTCTGACAGTTTTACATTCATTCTATGAACACAGTGGAAATGTTGTGTTATAGTCTCCATGTTGTTTCCAGCATCATAAATTCTTCAGTTCAGAAAATTAGATTCTTTCTTCACAGCTGAAAAACAACAACATTTATTCTCTATTGAAATCTGCATCGTCCACTCCAAAGGTCACAATCTGAAGGTAACATCTGGTTTTGTTCCCTGTGGTTAACTCTGAGCATCAGTATGGTGGGATTTATCCACTACATCCACACCACTGTGGTTCAGTGTTGTCCTGATGGAGTAACAGCAGCCAGTATGATCCAGGCTTTAGCTGCTGGGTCTCTGTGTGACCTCTCAGACTGTTTAACAGATCAGACACAAAGAGAATCAGAGCAGCTCTGTTCTTTAAAGACAAACATGAACCCACTCAGGTCACACTTTCCCCACAGATATGAGCATCACTGTCCTCAAACAGCAAATGACCAAGTCGAACATTTGGATCTTTTCTCTTTCATTGTTTTCTTTTTAATGAATCTTTGTAACAATCTGAGGATGTTTCAGGTCATATTTATCCAGGAAACACAAACATGTAAAGGAGTCATCACAGCTCTCTGACCTCGTTGCTCCAGGTTCACCACTGAAGTGTAGAGGGTAATCTTTGGACCAGTCACTCCTCACAGATGGACAGCTGGATCCTGCAGACTGTGACCTCTGACCTCTGCAGACACAAACATGATTGAAGCAGCTGTGATCACACAGACTGCAGATTATGCAGCTGTTTCCTGTCAGTAACAGTCCTCTTAGATTAGAGTTCAGCTTTTTACAGGAAAACAAATGTCCCTGAATGCAACAGTGAGACACAGTCTGCCTGTGTGGCTGTGATAGCTGCCGTTAGGAGCGCTCATGTGTTTGCAGTTAGACGAGGAGATGTTACCATCATGGACATGTTAACAAATCCTGCAGCATCACGTGGCACAAACACTTTGTGTTCCTGTCTCACACGACGAGCCTTTGTCTCTGAACACTTTTCTGAAGAGGAGCTGCACAAACCTTTGTTTGCTTTCTAGAGCAGCGTCTCATCCTCACAGAGCACAGCTGGCACGCTTGTTACCGTTAGCTTAGCCACCAGGCTAAAGTCAAACTACCCACTGCTAGCAGCTGTTTCTATCATAGTTTAGGATCGAGATGTTTGAGGTCGAAATTTACACCTGTGATTAAAATAAATAGTTAAAAACAGCCAATTGTGTGTCTATAATAATAATGTGTCTTAAACCAGATAAAATGACAGTTATAGCTGTGCCTGTGTGTCCTTGGAGACACTACTGCTACAGAGATGCATTTTAGAAACCAGGAAACATCAAATCATTTAAATCAGAGAGTTCATGTTGCTAACAGCTCACCTCTCTGCAGCAGACACAGGCTGGGATTTAAATTCAATGTAGCGCTCTTCAGACCCGTCACTCTGTAAGGACACAGAGCTGGGTGGAGGTCCAGGCTGGTTCCTGTGAATAATGATGCAGCAGTGATGTGAGTGCTGAGCTGTGACATGGAGAAGAGTCATGGACAGTTAGAGATGGTCATCTCACCTCTGAGCTTTGGTCTGGCTCTCATGTTCCCCACACAGAGTGCTTTTAGAGGGAGGGACTCCCTCCTCTCTGTCCTCACACTGATCCATGCTGCTCAATTCACATCAGCTCACACACACTTTCTACCTGCAGAGGAAACACAAATCATTCATGTGCACATCAGCTGAAATCCTCCTTTCATCATGTGTGCTGTCCAAATATCAGCTGCTTCTTTCCTGCTTCATCTCAGTGTCAGCTGGATGCAGTCAGACAGCAGTGTGAGGCAGAGGAAGCTGCCATCAGCTGCTCTGCTATCAGTCCACTAGATGGAGCCTGAAGCACACACGATGCATTCACTGACACACACTGATTCACTATTAATAAGAAAAATTAGAAGTGACAGTTTGTTTCTGTACTTGTGTTGATGTTGTGGAATGTTTCCTCTGTCAGTGCGCTCCAGGGTGGCTGTGGCTACAATGTAGCTGCCATCACCAGTGTGTGAATGGGTGGATGACTGGATGTGTAAAGTGCTTTGGGGTCCTTTGGGACTAGTAAAGCGCTGTACAAATACAGGCCATTTACCATTATGTAATTAAGTCAGTCTAAATATCAAACCCAACAACCTTTGTATTGTTGTCATAATTACTTCCTGTTGAAGCAGATCCAATATTTGTAATGAAGGATTTTTAAACAGATAACGTCAGCATGTTTAATTCAGTTCTACACTACATTCAATTCAATTTTATTCATATAGCGCCAAATTACAACAAAAGTCACCTCAAGGCGCTTCATGCAGGTGGATGCATATCCACCTGCACTGTAATTATAAACACCCCTGACCTCCAACAGCTGTTGACACAGTAACTGGTTATGGTCAAACAGATGTGTCCACCTCGCAGCAGTTACTGTGGAACAGCAGCTGAGCTCATTCTGCAGTCAGTGTGTCAGTGAGAGCAGCAGCTCCACCTCCTCCACAGACTGATGGAGGCAGGAAAATCAGTGTACTCAGTTCTGTGAAATACTGTAAATGCAGTTTCTTTTACTGTTTATGTACAAACTGAACTTTGAGTCTCACTTCAGATTGGATTTAAGTGTGTGTGTCACACCTTTATGTGTTACTCCAAAAAAAAAAAAAAGCCGTCTGACTGCTCAGACTGAGTCAGGGTAAAGTTCACATGCTGATTTGCTCTGTTCGGGTTCTTCTTCTTGCTTTTCTTAAAAGTAATGCAGTACATTACTTAGTTACTCACTAGATTAAGTAGTGTGTTGTTATATTCTGTTCCTCAGACCAAGGGTCTATGAACCAACTGTTCTTAGACATTTTTAGATCTGGGCTCTAAAAATCTGCTTATTGGCTCTCAGCTATAGTTAAGCAAGATGTCTTTGGTGAATTGAGGCTGTTTTATACAAGCTAAAGACACTGACTTATTCTTCACTCAGATATGCTGTGACATTCAAATGTTACAATGTTTTTATTCTGGGACTACAGGAATGATTTTATATGATTCAAAGTTCAAAACAATCCTTTCTATCCTCTTTCACTTAGCCCAGTTCATCCTGTCTGGAAGCCTTTTGAAGCCTCCTTTAAGTCCGGCCTTTCCACTGAATCTGCTGATGGAGACACCATCTCCTCCACCTGCAGCTGTGGAGGTTCAGAGAAATAAATCTAACCTAGAGGTATATCTCTATATCTACAAAAGAAAGAAAGAAAAATGAATCAAACAGATTTTCTCTTTTGTTATTGGAAACATTGGAAACAATATCAGAGTCTACAAGAGAACAAAGATCCCCGCACGATGTCTCTGTTTGGGAAATACTCCAGTCATCCCCCTGAACCTGGTTAGTGACCTGAATCAGTGCTTTTTCCATGAATCCTACCGATGCTACCATGAAAACATGTTCAGCTTGTGTTTGAAGATGACTCACATGCTGACATTAGATACAGAAGAACTGAGAACATAAAGGGAGCAGCTTATTGAGGGAAACCCAAAAAAGCAGAACACAAGCAGCTCTGTCCTCTGTCTCACATCATGTTCATGAGGAGAAAAAAAGCCCCTAAAGTTCCTAAAGACAAACTGTTATAGGAGGAAACAAAGCAAACTTACAGCCGTCCTGGAAGGAGGCAGGACTCCACCTGAAGCTCAGCACAGGGGGGGAGGAGGCAGATTTTCAGAAGAGTTTCTGACAGTTTAACTTCGTGATGTCAGATTTAATCTCGTCTCATTTGTTACGTTCCCCTGAGGGGTCTAGGCGGTGAGGGGGGAGTAACAAAAAGTGTCCGGGTCAGAAAAAGGAGACAAGAAGGCAAAGGGGTTAAATTAAAGAGTTTTATTAAAGTAGCTCAACTAAAAGAGACGGACAAGCCGCTATCACCATTTAAGAAAACAAACAAAACTCAGGCGTTGGTCAATAAAGTAAAACTTAAGCCAAAAAGAAAGAGAGCAGCTCACTAGCTGCAACCACTCACATGGCACTCTGACCCAGAGCTCACCTTTCCCTGGGATTAAATACTTTTGATTACTGACGAGAGTCAGCTGTGTAAAAGGGAAAGCTGGCACCTCAGGCAGAAGCCATTGAAGGACACTCCCACACAGGCACCTTCAGGAGGAGGCCCTGCTAGGGCCGTAACACATTTCTGTTTTTCCACTGAGCAGGTTCAGCTTTTATTAAAATAAATATGTATTTCTCTAAATTCTTAATTATCAGTAATGTTCCCTGAGAAATCAACATTTCTTGGTTCTGATACAAGAATGTCGTTTTCATGGCCGCCATTCACGTGACCCAAAGTGTTTCTAATCTCTGGAGAACCGAGGTTTTACTGGTGCTCCTGAATGCAGCATAAGAAGGAATTTTCCACTAAGTTTCATGTGACATGAACACAGACGGATGACGTGTCTGTGTCAGTCTTTTTCTTTTGAAACAAACTTTATTGAGACCTATGAACAGTCCAACACCTATGAATGAAATTTAGAGGATTCAAAGAAATATTGATAAAAGTTCTCGGAGCTGCTGTGCAAATATTTTTAACTCACTATGGAAACTCCTGGTTTCAAACTTTAAGCTTTTTTGCTCAAGCAGTTGAACAGAAATAATATTAAACTATAACAGTACTGATATACAGTGATCCCCTCAAAAATAAACACAGAGATATGAAACTTCTGTCCATTCTGCCATTAAAACGGTAAAATAGATCCACTGATCTGATTTTTTTACTGTTTATGAAGAATAAGCAACTATATTATAAGATGATGAGAGGTGAGAAAAAAAATGCTCAGAATCACTCGTTTGTATTCAAATGTCAAAGTTCGTGTTCATCTGTTCCTCTCCTACACGTCACTATAAAGTTTAATCTTGTAAAAGTCAAAGTTTGAGTTCATATTCACTGCAGTTTAGTACAATATCTACATGTTAACGTTTGTTTGTGCTAAACTGTTCATTTGTTCTGTTTCATAATAAAATATAGATATAAACATCTGTAACATCCGCACTTTAATATCTGGTATTTTGTACAGACAGAAGACAAAAGGTTTACTTTAGTATTAAAATATGAGTCCCGTACAAATCAAATATGTATATATAAAACTTAAAACTGATTTTTTTCAAACTTTTTTCCTCACCAGGAAAAAAGAAAAACTTTTTTCACGCCAAAGCTCAACATCTGACTTACTATTAATATAAAAACCGTGACTGAAGCATCTTTAAATGTTCCGATTTATTAACAGTGTTTTAAACTTAATACAGTAACTTTTGTTCAGTCTGAGAAATGTAAAACATGTTTTATCCTCCATCTTTGTTTCAGTGTGAACAGTCTGAGCCGACAGTTCGTGATATTTTTAACAGAGGCCGACCTGCTGAATCAAATTTGTTTTAAAAAACAAAGTCCTCTGCTGTCCCTCCACCTGCTGCCTCTGAACACAAAGGGTGAGAACTTTAAATTAACACTGTGGCAGATATGTAACCATCTTTAAATGATCTCACTGACTTACAGACAAATGAAGGAAGACATCTGTGGTGGCTGAAACCTCCACCCGAAACATATCCACAGACAGCAAGGTTGTTGTAGTTTTGTAATTTTTAATTAGTTTTTATTTCCATTTCTTTTTCACTTTGTGTTTTTAATTCTGTTTAGTTTCAGTTAGTTTCCACGGTGAGTTTGCTTGTTTCAGTTTATATTTGATTTTTTATTTATTATATATTTACGGGGTCAGAGGCTGGACTGACGTAGATTAATGTAGATTTTATGATAAAAACGGAACTTTTTGAAAGCAGTGACTCAGTCTTTTTTTTTAGCCAAACTAACAACACTAACAGGCCATTTCCTGTAAAATGTTAATCAGTTTTCCAAAATCATTTCATTGATCATTCTCAATAATTTAGTTAATTTAGTTCAGTTTCGTGTGTTTTGTAACACTTCTTCCTGTTGGAGAGGAGCCAACAGTTTGTGACGCAGTATTTTTAAGACCGACATGTTGAACCTGTATCTAACACACATCTATACGAAGTATTCATTTACAAAGTGCGCTCTCTGTCTCCTGCTGTGCGTGTAAATAAAAACATCCGGAGCTCAGCGGCTCTCCGGTTGAGCTCTGGGGCCCGTTCTTCGTACGTCGCTCACTACATCCAAGATCAAATGACACATCCAAGACCAAATCATCGCGCTAACCGTGAGCTCGCTAATCCGGTTCCCCGAACACACCTGCCGTTGACGATTAGTACAGCTGGACGCAGTAATGTGACATCACTGGGTGTCGTAAAAGGGGCTACGCATCGATAGTAGAAACATTGATCGGCAACCCGCTGATTGGTCGGCGAAAATGTCGAAGGGGCGCGGTCGGTATTTTCCGGCAGCAGAGCAAGAACTCATGAGTGAGGGATTTCAGGAGTTTCAGAGTTTAATTAAAATGCAAGAGAACACTGCAAAGGCTGCAAAAGCAAGGAGAGAGGGCTGGCAGAAAGTTGCTGACAAATTAAACTCGTAAGTAATTTAATAATAATAATAATAATGGATTGGGTTTATATAGCGCTTTCCAAGGCACCCAAAGCGCTTTACGATACCACTATTCATTCACTCTCACATTCACACACTGGTGGAGGCAGCTACGGTTGTAGCCAGGCTGCCATATCGCGCCATCGGCCCCTCTGGCCAACACCAGTAGGCGGTAGATCTATCATATGACACTATATTGTCCAATATCATATGGCATTATATTATATTATAATATGTTATATTATATCCCCTTACACATTAGTGCCACAACAGGACCCACTAGAACATGGGAACAAGTAAAAGTGAAATATAAGAATATTCTACAGAATGGTAATATTTATCTCTTATATTGCTTGTCGTCTCTTGGACAGAGAGCCTGAAATACTCTGTTAGTTTGTTCATAACAGCAACCAAGAAAAGGGCAGAGCAAAAAAAGACAGGTGGTGGTCCTGCACCCCCTCGTCAACAAGTTGGTTAAGTGAATAATACCCTCACGGGAAAATCGATATCTCTCAATGAGCACACTGTCGCGCTGAGCTAAAGGATCCTGTCTATCCCGCAATATACGCTGGATTCTGAGGACTCTCCTTATCAATCTTGCACCTTCCACAATGGGTTGGTCGCGTATACGGACAGGACATGGCTGCGACAGACTTCCCAAATCCACCCTCGCTTTTATAGCCGTGGTCTCTCATCTTGATTACACGAAGTAATTTACAATTACTACTCTGAAATATGAATTACATCTGTAATAATCACATACATGTAATAGAATGTTAATAGTACATTTCCCTTTTTTAGGAAATGACCTGTATGTATCTGTGTGACATCAATAAAAGGATCAAGTGCTGCATTATCTTTAGTTACATTGATGTTATTTATTTATGGTGAAACAGTGGTGGAATATCGCTGTTGCTTTCGTATAAATGAAGCGGACATACCTGAGTGGCCGCGATCTAATCCTGTTTACATAAAGTAAACCTGCTCCCGAGCAGGTTTAGGCTTACGGCTCTGTTGCTATGGCAGCAAGTCCCGGATGAGCTTCGGGGAACCGAACGATCCAAGATCACGCGAAATCGTCAACAATCTAATCCAGCTAACTTACTTAGCGAGGTACGAAGAACGGGCCGCAGGCCACATTCAGTGTGTTTAGTCTGATTCCCGGACTCTGATCACACAAGGCCAGAAAATGGCAGAGACACTCGGCCTTGTTGGAAAACATTACACACTGACTTTAATGGAGAGACCGGAAATACAAACACACACAGTTTGTTGTGTGAAGAAATCAAACATGAGCTGAACAAACAGTAAAGTTCCTAAAGACAAACTGTTAAAGGAGGAAACAAAGCAAACTTACAGTTTCTTCACACACCAACAACAAGCTCCACTCCACACCTGGACACTAAACACGGACACACAGGTGAGCTGCTTCCTGGAAGGAGGCGGGACTCCACCTGAAACTCAGCACAGGTGGGAGGGGCTCAGCTCTGTGTGTGCTGATGTGTTAACTTTAAAAATATGCCGTCTGACTGCTCAGACTGAGTCAGAGTAAAGTTCACATGCTGACGTGTGGAGACATGAAACCTTGTTGTAGCTGCAGGTGTGAACACACTGATCCCAGATCAGCTCTGCTGTATTTGTAACATGAACATTTCTGCTGCAAAGCTTCAAATGTTCAGCATGTTTCTCTGTTTCCAGTCTATAGATCCAGTCACACTTTCTACCTTCACCTGTGCAGTAAAGACTGAGAGCAGAGCTGAAACCAAGCGTCCAATCAGTGAGCAGCATCAACACCTGAGCTTCATTCAGACTCTGTTATTGAAGATGTTGTTGGTACAAAGTTCATCTGCTGCTCACATGAATCCATGAAAGATTTATTTCACTGAATGTTTCTTCAAAGCTCATTTCAACCTGTTGAAGTCATGAATGAAAGTGCAGACTGAGAGTGGATCACATGATGTTTGAGGTGTGTCATGTGACATGTTCAGTATTGTCACACATGTCTAGATTGTCCCTGATATCATAGCTGCTCAAACACTGATGATTATATTTGAAGAATTATTCCTGATGGCAGCAAAGTTTGAATGGAGCTCTCTGTCTGTGCTGATTTGTCGCCCTCTGGAGGTCAAAGCACAAACTGCATGATGTCACTGTAACCACCACAGAGACAGGAAGTGTTTTTATGACTGAAACACTGAAATGATGCTAACGGCTGTCGTTAGGCTCACTGACAGCAGTGCTGATGTGTTCATGTCCAACACTGGCTCAGGTCAGACTCCTTCATCCTTCTCCAGCGTGAGGCCGCCCTCAGACCCACAGGAGCTCTGACCTTTGACCTCCTGACCCTAACCATTTTAGTCTTGTTGCATCTTTAAATGCAAATCCATCCAAACTGTAGCCGAGCAAAAGAAGCTGGAAGCTGTTCTATGAATGATGTTGTTGAAGGAGCTTGGAAAGAAAAGCGTCTGGACTTCTTTAAGTTGCTTGAAGAGGGACATGGACGTCTTAACGCCCACTCACATCCTGGGACATTTGATCACAGGAAATCACATGATAGTGTGGGGCTAGATCTCACAATGGGTTCACCCAAAACCTTGGCTGATTGAGACCCACACCCGTTCTCACACCGTGGCTCGTGTGATTAGGTAGAGGATCAACAGGGGCTCCGTGTCCCTGAATTTAAACTGAATCTAAACACACCGTGCACAATGCCAAGTTAGATAAGGGTTAAAAGAACAAGATAAGAATAAATAAAAAGATAAAATAAGGATAAAAAATAACTTAAAAAAATAAAATAAAAAGATAAATAACTGCAAATAAGTACAAATAAGTAACTGAAGACACGTGTGGTCTGCAGATGTCGATGTACATGGATGTACATGGAGTTTAATGTGCAAAATGAACTTAGTGTGCAAAGTGACCTGATGTGCAAACTGCAGTTTGAGGTCGGTCAGCTGTTCAGGAGTCTGATAGCAGTGGGGAAGATGGAGTTGTTGAGTCTGGATGTTCTACATTTCACACTTCTGAACCTTCGTCTCGAGGGCAGAGGTGTGTCTCTCCTCTGGACTCTGTGATGGTAGCTGCTCTGCAGAGAGGGCAGCGGGGTCCTGATGATCTTCTCCACAGTTGTTATCACTCTCTGCAGGCGTTTGCGGTTTGCAGTAGTGCTGCCGTACCATGCAGTGATGCAGCTGTCAGGCTGCTCTCCACAGTGCAGCTGTAGAACCTGCTGAGGATCTTGGCCAACATACCAAATTTCCTCAGCCTCCTCAGGAAATACAGCAGCTGCTGAGCCTTCTTGACCAGCTGTGTGAGTTTGAGTCCCTCACTGACTCAAACTCCTTCAGTGACACTTGCAGCCTTGCAGATTAGTTTGCTGATCCTGATGCATCTCTGGAGCTGATGCTGTCCCCCAGCAGACAACAACAACATAGATGCTCTCACTAGTCCACTTTACCCTCTAATCACATCTCTGACATCTGCAGGTTGCTCCAATAGAGACTCTTGTGCAATGCCAGGTGTTTGTGTTTGTCTGTAGGTACACATTAGATATGACCATAGACGCACACACACAAGTGAACACAGCAGCACAGATGGTTTCCACCTGCTTCCCTCTTTCTTCACACAACTGTGAGGATGATGAAGAGGTTTCAGGACGAGGTGGTCAGCAAGCACAGGATAAAGCAGGGCCATGAAACTCTCTGGTGCAGCAGATGTTTAATCAGACTCAGCTTTAGGCTTCTTTTCCCACCTGGCAGCAAAGTAACAGCTTCACTAATGTGAACAGTCACAATGTTAAACGTTTCTATATCTTCATATATTTTTATCTGTTGATGCTGCAGAATAAAGTCTGTTAACAGAGTGCAGGATGTGTAGAGCAGGTCCAGCTCTCCCTTTACTGTGTCCACTTTCATCAGCCCCTGTGAAGTGACACAGAGTGCATGTGTGTCTGTCAGCTGTTGTTTGTTCTGAAGGATGGAACAAATGAACACACACTTTTAGAGAAATCTGAAAAAGCAACACGTGCTTGGGCTCCTTCTGTGCTCGTCTTCATTAATGCTGATCTTTCTTTCCTGTTTGTTCTTTGGCACAAGCTTCAGTCTTTTCTCCCAGGGCTCCTTCACACTTAGAAACACACCTACATTCATTTATACACAAACATCATGAAACAAAGGCTTTGTAAAAGAGGACATGAGATCCTCTCTGAACAGCACATTCATATCAAACACAGGACTGAACAGGATATACTGAGTCTGTGCTGTTTTCATTGTTACTTGCTGAGTATTTTTCCAGTGTTTGAAATGTGACTCAAGTCTGATTCTTCTACTGTGTGTGAACTCTAAGCAGCTGCATTAAACAGCTGCTTTTCAAACCAGGCTCAATCCTATGACTCTGTGAATGTAAACTTTTGTCACCTGCATGAATAACAATCCTTGATCTAGTCAGGACTGCAGTGCTCCTGTGATCCCAGCTTATAGATGGAGGCTAGCATGAGAGGCTCAGCAGCTAAAGCAGCACACCTGGGTCTCCCAGCCTATTAAAAGCAGCCCTTTGCTTCACCTGCTTCACTAAACATTATTATTATTATTTAAGCAGAGTGGTGTGATTCATGTAGGCATTGCTGTGTGACAGGAGGACTTTTCTTGAAACAGCTCGTGTGACGTGAGCTGACGTAAAAACAGTGATGTTAGCTTGATTCTCTTGGCTAAAACTATTTTAAAAAGAGGGTCAATCATGCAAATCTGCCAATAGAAGCCAAAGTTACAGCCCCTCAGAGTTTAAAGAGAAAAGGCCCGTTTCCAACACTCGGTTGTGCAAAGGGAAACAGGCCCACAGTGCCTGAGTGTGTGGGTAATTCTTCAAATAATATTCAAAAGCAAACATTTTTAAGCATGTAAATAAAATTCAATCATTTCTGCTCTTCAATACCTAAGAAATGAAAACTGGCAGATGGTCCCAAAATGTGAAACGCCTGGCTATCTGTGCATTTAGTGCTGCAAGTTTTCACTGTTTACCTTCAGAAGCATAAATCTCTGCACAGATAATGTTCATATGTGGATTCCTGGTTTCTGCAGTTAATTGTGACCCAAAGCGTATTTTTAAAGTGGTTCCAGGCAATAAAGTCTAAAAATAAATACATCTACTTCCTTTTTCTGTGTTCCAGCCTCAGTGACTCTGACACAGTGCTGTAATATTTACACCTCTGATGAAAACAGAGTTTGTAGTTGCAGAGAAATACTCGACTCATTTTGGGCATTTACGAGCAGGAACCTCAGAAAGCCCCTCGCTGCTTCACTGGTTAAGAAGCAAAGCAAACATTAGTTCACAGTGATGTTAATTAAGGCCCAAAGTTTAGGAACGAACGTCAGCACTTCACTAATGAATGTAATGCTGATTCATGTGCTTGTTTTGTAATGTGCATGTTGTGCGTTGCTGTTTCCCATATTCTTTGGCACTGATAGATGAAGAGTCTCAGGCAGGACCGAGGCTGCCAGCTGCTGACAGTGAGCAGGGAGAGAGCAGCAGAAGCTGGGCAAGAGCAGGGCACCTTCAGCCCCCTTCATCAGTCAGAAATCATTTGGGTGTCTGTGTGAAATGTCTGATTTTTAAAATCTTTTTGTAGACATATTTATTAAATGTTTAACAATTATATAGAAGAAAGACAATGTAAAGAACAAAACATGACAAAACAAAAATGAGTTGAAGTTATGAACTGTTTCTGAGAGACAAATAACACCAGGATCCTTTTTGTGTAGCTGACAGCTGGTAACTGTGCAGGGGCGGGTCTAGCAAAGTGTTGCCAGGGGGCAGGTAGGGCATTAACAGGGAGAGGGGGGCACAAAGAAATACTTTTCTTTCTTGTTCTCATTTAAAATGTCTCACTTTTAATAAATAATTATCTGAATCTCACAACAAACGTTTCCATCTGATGTAAAATGTATAGAAATCCATTATTGTACATAGTCATTTTTTAGGGTCCCATCATAATTTCTTCAGAAGTAAGTACTGCATATGATGCCAGTGTTTCCCACATTTTCTAGATTCTGCACCAGTACTGTGTGTAAAATGCATCAAAAAGTCCGTTTGATTCTTTCTCAGCTGTCTTTCTGTCTCCTTTCACTTTTTAAAGGTTGCCATGTTAGAAAACATATTTTGCCCTGCCGTGCTGTTTATTGATGTGGCAAATGAAAGGTTTATGAAAACATATCTAAATCTGTCATCAGTAATCAGCAATGATCATGTCTCACCTCTAGTCTCTGTCTTAATGTCAGGTTTCCACCGTGTGTTGTAGATGTTCAGGAGGTTAACTCGACCAACAGTCTACTTCCTGTTTAGAATACCAGGACAGGGAGGATGGTGCAGGTTTAAGTTTATTAGACTGATGCATGTATACCAACAAGACAGCGTCCATCACTGTGACAACAGCGTTTGTTTTCATTCAAAGGCTTCATGGTTTTTCCTTTAATACCTGGGGGGCCGGTCTCCAGTCAAAATGCCCGGGACCATTTTTTGTCCCAGTCCAGCCCTGGTGTCAGATCTGCATGCAGTGTCAATGAGACGATCAACAACAGATCAGACAAAACACTCAGGCGGACACTCCTCTGTAGAAGGAAACATGGAAAGTGTGAGGTAATCAGTGCACAACATCACTTTGTATTTCAGGCTGTTTTTATATAGAACTTCAGCACCAATGTAAAAGTTCTGGTTTTAGGAAGATGAAGAACATTTTCAGGAAGGATGCCGTCTGCAAGCAGAGCTGCTTGAACCTCAGCGCTGAGGTCCAGACTACTTCCTGTGAAGCCACGTGATGTAAATCTGCTGCTGTAACTTCACAGTTTACTGAAGCTAAATGCAACGTTACCATATAATCTGTTTTCAACAAAGGTTTCACTCCGTCCGGTGTTGATGGAATGATTCAGGCCGTACTCGTCAGGCTTCCCATCGACCACACGCATTTCAGTCACAAACCCCGTGACTGACAACAAGGGAAACAGCAGAAGAAAAGATGTGAAAAATACTGGATGATGATGATGGAGGATTAACCGCGGTGGCTAAACTGTTTCCTGTCTTTGTGGGCGTACTCACAGGGAAGTTTCCAGGCACGTCAGTCTTGGTGGCTAAAGTCTCCATTTTCCAACATGTATCGCTACAGGTGCAAAGACACAACATTAATCATCAGTGTAAATATTTTAATGCTGTCCAAACGGTGTTTGCTTTGTCTGTCCTCTCGCGCTCACAGAGGAAACGAGGACGCCACCTTCAACCCATCTTCAGTTGGCTCAACCATGGCCGGACTTCCTGTTGGCTTTGTGACAGCAAACCACTTGAAATGAGAGCAAACTGCAGTCAAGCACCACTTACAGCAACCTGTGGACACGCAAATGGAAAGCACTGAGAATCATACAGAAGCATAAGAGCTGTTTATTGTAACACGTGTGTGTGTGTGTGTGTGTGTGTGTGTGTGTGTGTGTGTGTGTGTGTGTGTGTGTGTGTGCACATTAATAACACACTGATGTATGTTAGTTTGATTTATGCTATATCTGAGAAAACAACTGCAGAATTTTACATCAAAGTTTCCAAAGCTGATGTTTTGTTGTTCACTCTGTTTTATATTCATAAAGTTTGTTGTTTTTAAATCAGTGGACAAAATAAATATTATCACACAAAATCCAGGGTGAAACATAACCAAATAACCTAAATGGTGAAGTCATTATAGAAGTACATGTTGCAAAGGTCGGCCTCCTGTATAGACTGCTAAACTGTCTGGGGGGGCCCTGCCTGTCCTCGTTGGATAAGCTCCACCCCTTTTCCATAAGACGGAGACATTTGTATGAAAATAGATGGGCAGTAAAATAAAAAATAAAAAATATTATGGATGACTCTGTAAATCAAAGTCCGCCTGAGGCAGAAGCAGAAACCATGAGGAGCACAGCACCACTCCCAGAAGGGCACGAAGTGAAGCCATAGCTGCTGAAGAGTGAAGACGTGATGATGGAGGAGATCACAGATGAAGATCTGCTGCCTGCTGACTCTTTATATAGAAGAGTGAGACTATCTCCCCACCAGCAGCTGCACTTATACAAACCCCAGGTGCTGGGATGGCTTTGAACATGTGACATTTTCTGCAAACACATGGACAGTTTCATAAGCACAAAGATTATTCCTGCAGCGGCAGAATCGTATCCACTGTGTGAGAGGTGAACGTCAGACAGTTCTTAGAAAATGTAGTTTCTCTTTAAGCTTTTAACGTCTCTTTTACCCCCATTTGTCTAAAACTACTTGACAGCCCTTCATGTCAGAGGTTTATTACCTGTGCAGGATGGAGCACATGGTCTCAGTCAGGCTGGACACGATCACTCCTACAGGAAGTAAATGTGATTTTATTTCACCTGTGAAATGATGAAAAACAGCAGAATAGCTCACGCTAACAAACGGGTGTTGAAATGTTTCATTTTCTGCTGTTTCACAGGTCAAAAAGGGCGTCGAAGCAAACTGAAGCTGAGCTGCTGCTGCTGTTGTAGTGCAGCATCTGCTGTGTGCTTCATCAGAGAACCTTCTGTACACAGCAGACAGAGGCTGCTGCCACTGAAGTCCATCTGCTAGAGAGCTTTAAACACTGGTTATTGAAGTGGCTTTGATGATACTGATACACAGTCTTTGCTGCTGTCACAGGACAGGGATCCACCAGGGAGTAGTTGTCAGGATAAAGAGCCTTCGCTTCTCTAAATATAAACTGGATACTTGTAGGAAACTTTGGGAAGCAGCATTTTTCCTCATATCGTCTAAACTGAAGTTAGCTCAGGTGCTTCTTCCATACTTGCTCTGCAGAAAGCCAAAGAGTTTGGAGCTCTGCAAACATTTGCAGCACAGCTGGATGTTTGTAACTTTGGTCACCTCTGTATCATCCCTCAGATTCTTTCTGCACAGCTTTGAAACCATGACAGCACGAGTGATGCTGAGGAGACGTCCAGTTTAAACAGACCTTTATTCCTGGAACACAAACACATGAAGTGATGCTGCTAAAGAAGAACATTTAATCGCACTAATGAATCAAGCATCTGTTTGTCTGTCAGTCTGTCAACAGTTCCTCTGATCGACTTCAGACTTGGTGGGTATTTTGTTTTTGCAGCGGTCAAAGTCGATCAGCGTGTTGCTTTGTCTGCTGTAAATCTGCCTGTACAAAGGGAAACATGCATGTTTTAGATGCAAACTCACAACATGGCTGCATTTTTGTGATTATGTGTATTTTATATTGATTTATTCTATTATGTTTTGTATATGAATCTTTACAAGTGTGTCGATACAAAGGCTTGATTAAAACAAAGGTCTCAGCTGTGCTGTTAGGGATGCTCTCATATTTGTTTCAAATGTAATAAATCAAAGGATTTCAGGCTTTTCATCCTTTTTATTTGTTTGGTTCTAACAGCAGGTGGATAAAAACATGCAGGTGATGAATATAATTGTGTGATATTATGAGCATTGTGAATAAAGAAAGAGCAGAGATAGTAAAAAGGAAACAGGTGATGGACGTGAGATTTTCAGAACAAAAGCTCCTCAGTGAGACGATCACCTGGACACAAGGTCAGGCAGCTGGGACTCATCTAGACAGCAAAATGGAAAAGTGATCTGTGCAGAACATCACTGTTGATTGCAGTTATTTACATCAGACTTCTTCTCTGAGATAAGAGCACCATTTGTGGGAAAGATGACAGTATTTCCAGGCTGGATGCTGTTTGCAGGGAGAACTGAATGAAAGTCTCCTGCACCTCAGCGCTGAGGTCCACACCTGTGAACACAGATGAGGTCAATCTGCTGCAGCACGTAGAGCTTTACTGATCAGCAGGTTCAAAGGATTCAGCAGAGCGTAGAGTCAGAGCTAAATGCCACATCACCATAGAGTTTGTTAACAACAGCTTTCTTTGCCCTTTGTCTCGATGGACTGAATCAGGGATACTCGTCATACTTCACCTCAACCACGTCACTGAGAGACCCCAGCCTGACACAGCAGCAGAGATGATGAAAGCAGAAACAGCAAACAGATGCTTCAGTTGTGTTTCTCTCTGTGTGTGCGCTCACGCCCACTTGTGTGTGTGAACTTTCCACGTACCTCAGCTTGTTTCTCCAACATGAGCCATCAGGGCTGAAAAACATCACTAACACATGAATTCTTTCTCTTTTTGTTATCACCTGTGATCATGTGTCTCATGTTTCTGTCATTCACCAGTTCTTGTATAGTTACGTGTAACTAGACTTCTGTGGGACGTAAATGATTGTTTTGTATGCAGATCTGTACAAAGGATGGAAACACTTGATTACAAAGGAGATCTCAGCTGTGTTGTTGTGGATGGACTTCAACGTATTTGTTAAAAAAGAGAATAAAGCAAAGTGTTTTAGCTGTTTGGGAGTTTTTGTTTGATTCCATTCAGTTTTATTTCTATGGAGTCAAATAATAAGAAAGGCTCTAGAACAGCCCTGAGTTTGTCCAGGTGACACTCCTCTGAAGAACAAAGACAAAGAGGAAGAAGGGGATTCGTTTTCAAGTCTTGTTTCTTTCAAAATAAAAGCTGAAATGTTTTGGAAGCATGATAATATTTCAGCCAGGATGCCGTCTCCAAGGAGACCTGCACCTCAGCGCTGAGCTCCACATCACGCCCTGTGAAAGCACAGATATAAATCTGCTGCAGTGAGAAGAACTTTACCCAACACAAGTGTAGAAGTAGACATTTGACTTTACCTACAACCTGTTAACAACAAAGCTTTCATTGCCTCTGTTGTTGATGTCATGTAGGACTAATCATACTTCACATCAGCCATGCACACGTCAGAGGATCTCCAGGCTTTCAGTCGTCGTCTGTTAGTCGTAACGTATCTCCTGTTAAAGAGTTAAATGTGCGTTATCCATCTCTGTCCTCTCACAGCTCGCCGTATACCAACTCCAGCTGTGGTAACCGTGGCTGTGCCCATCAACACGCTGAAGCTGAGACGCCACCCGTCAAAATAAAAGTCTTAGTTCTGATATTTTGTAATGAGTTTGTAGATTTCCCACAGCTGATCGTAACAGCAGGCTGCCGGTTTGGAGAAGCCAGTTCAGGAATACTGGAACAGAAGCTAAACAAAGTCCTGCTGTGAACAGCAGCAATATGGATTTTACACATCCATCCATCTTTTCAGCTCAGGGTCGTGTGTGTTTGCACCATGTTTACAGAAACTGGAACGTGACTCCACTTGTGGACAAAATGAGCGTCGCCAAGAGTTTGAAGGCGTTTTTGAGACTAAACATGGTGTTTTAGTGTCAGGGGTACGATTAGGTTGTTAGGTTGTTAACCTCTGCTGCCACGCTGACGGCGTATGCGGCCAAACGGAAGAAGACAGTCTATATTCTTAGCAGCATGCACAGCGTGGTTCAGACTGATAACACTACCAAAAGGAAGCCAAACACAGTCACCCTTTACAACAAAACAAAGTGTGGCGTGGATGTGATGGACCAGATGGTTCTGGAGTACACTGTCCGCAGAGGAACACGGCGCTGGCCAGTTGCCGTGTTTTATAACATGATTGACATGGCAGCACTGAATGCACATGTGCTGTATCAAGCATGCACCGGGACGAAGGAAAGATGGGTGGACTTCCTGGTGGAGCTTGCAACAGAGTTGGCTCACTCTCATGTAGCTGCGAAGAAGGCAAGAAAAGAACAGTTGCTTTGCACACAACCCTCCACACCGAGCCCTGGAAAAAGAGCCATGTGTCAAGTCAAACACAAATGCAAGAACAATCATGCCACTGTGCGATGTGTTCACTGCTACAGATACACATGTGGTAAATGCAGACTACAGATACCATGGCAGTGCCAGGATTGTGAGTGATTGCTGAAAATGTTGAAATGTACTCACTCACTTTTTATTATTATTTGTAAATATGTGTACAAATGGTTGGTTTTTTGTACTGTTTTTATCAATAAATGTCAGCAACAAAGGACATACACCCATGTGTGTTGATTTCTCCCTAAGACGGCAAACTGAAACACTCCAAGTTGGTGACTTTTGGAGATTTATTTCCCTGGATGATTGAGAATGCATCAAGATGAAACACAAAAGCAAGTTCACAGCTTTTAGCAGCTCCAGCACCCCCTCATTCACACACCCCCACTCCCCTCCCTCCAGAATTCCCAGGTAACAACCTAATATACATATGAATGACTAGTGAATTTAGCTTCCACTTGGCTGAAGCTAAAGCTTAGCTAAAAGCCATTTGGCTGCTCTCCGGGTTTTAAAGGTAGAAAGGTAGAAGCCTGGGACTCCTAGTGTTAAGAGTGATGGTGATGCATGGAAAAAACCACCTGGTCTCCTTACATACACCTCCCTCAGCCACTCTTTCATCATTTCCTCATCCATCCAGCCCTTTTCATTTGCCTTAATGATGATTTCTGCTGGAAACTTCTCTTTAGGCAAAGTCTTTCGCTTAAAAATCACCATAGGCGGCAGTTTCTGTCCATTAGCATGGCAGCCAAGCACAACAGTAAAAGAAGACTTTTCATACCCCGTTGTGCGTATCGCTACCGTGCTGGTCCCCTTCTTCTCCACAGTGTGACTCACTGGGATGTCAAAAGTGAGCGGGACCTCGTCCATGTTTGTGATGTGGCTGGCCTGGATGTGTTTGTCGCCGATGTGTTTGCTGCAGTAGGAGCGGAAGATGGCCAGCTTTTCCTTATAATCCGCTGGAAGTTGCTGTGCTACCGTAGTCCTGGTCCGGATGGAAAAATGGCACCGTTTCATAAAACGAAAGCACCAAGACGGGCCTCCTCGGAAATGTTCAATGTTCATCTCTTCAGCTAGTGAAACTGCTTTTAGCCGAATGGTGACCGTCGAAACGCTTCTCCCGCTCGCTCTTTGCTCGATGATCCACCGCTCGAGTCTTTCCTCCAACTCGGGCCACCTCGCCTTATGTCCGCGGAAAGTCAGCTGCGTTTTCTTGACCTGCCGGAGCTTGTTTTCTAGCTTCCTCCATTTGCGAACCATCGATTCGTTAATCTTAAATTCTCTCGCTGCTGCTCGATTTCCATGTTCCTCCGCGTAGCTGATGGCCTTCAGTTTAAACTGTGCTTCGTAAGCGTGTCTCTTTGCCATTTTCAGGGTTGTTAAAACAACGATGTCCTGCATACCTGTTCTTTTATACAGGTATGTGCCATAAAGTCAACGCGCACACTTCACTCTTTAGCGTTCTCATGGTGTTCTCTACTACGTCCTCATTACAACACACAGGGCGCACTGCGTTATAGGGCGCGCCGTACTTTTTGAAGAAAATCTAAGACTTTTAAGTGCGCCTTATGGTCGTGAAAATACGGTATACATTTACATACAGTGACTTGTCTTTGTAACCAAAGGGGTTGCAAGGGGAGGTGTCTTGAAAACTATTGTTTGATGTTTGTCAATAAAAGGCAGCGAGAGGAGGCCATCATCGGGGTCATTGTCATGCTGGACACAGATGAGAGGCCTCCCTTGCGCAAGTAATCGATCGATCGACTGTCTTGTTTTCTTCATGATGAATAAGTCTCTAGAATTAGCGGGGCTTGTGGAAACACAGACCCAACAGAAAACTTTAACCTTGTAGACTTCATTATGTTCCAGCTGCTCTACAGACGCTGTGACCTCGAACTTAAGCAGGTCGTAAAGTATGTGCAGCTCAATAACTTCATAATCAGACCCTGTGGTATTTAGGCAGCAGAAGAACTAAGAATAACAACTACAAATAATGTTTTTAGGTTTCTGTTGTACTGCAAGGTTCTGTACATGTTAGGATGCCTGGGTCGTCGACCCAGGGTTTTTGAGTTTATGATATTATTTATACTGTCTAGTTTTTGGTTTCTTTGAGTTCTGTCTTATGGCTTAGGTCTCTGTCTTCTTTAGTTGCTCTGTGTCCCCTATCACCTGCATCCCCTTGTCTAGTTCGCGTCTATGTGTATCCTAAGTTCCTATATCCCCGTGTTCAGTCTATGTTTGTGTCTGCCCTGTTCCCACATCTCTGTTCCCTTTGTTATTGTCTAAGGTTGATTTCTGGGATTTCACACAACCCAGGATTCAGATCGTGAATCCATGATGGGCTTGGATTTACATCATTATAAATGAAATGCGCTCTACTTGGAAGCAGCCGGCCCCGCCCCTTTTGACGGGTTGTGTGAGACTTTAAATCATCAAACTGTAAATTATAAATTAAATTGTTATTGATCCTTTACCCCGAGTCCTAAAGTGTAGATTTATTTTCTTACTCTTCTTATATTTATTGTTTGTTTACTTGCACCGCTGTAACTGCAGCCTCGTCGTCTCGTCTCTCTATATGCTGGACTGTCTGTAGCGGAGATGACAATAAAGTTTACTTTGACTTCAGCAGCGCGCAGGCGCACCGAGGGCTCTCGCGCTCACTTTATAGAATTTAGAAAAAACATGGGTGCAGATTATAAGTCTGTATCATAATATCTGTTTGTTGTTTTTATTTTGTTTTGAGAGTTGGTTATTAGATGCCGCTCCAGCCAGCCAGAGACTCCCCGCCGCCCCGCCCTCTCCTCCCTGTGCCGCCAGCAGCAGGCGCACCTCGCAAACATGTCAGACATGCTGTCAGTAAATGATTGGTTTCTATACATTTCTAAACACAAAACCTCTTCACACTTCTAACATGCACATTTACACAACTAAATGGCAGTATTGATGAAAAGAAACACATTCAACAAATCCATTTAAACCTTAAAACAAACAAAAGGAAGCATCTCTATGGACAAACAAACCCCTCCACTTGTCTGACATGTCACTCTCTTTATTACCTGTTACTTTAAAATTCATACACTAATTATGTCTGCCCATCTCTCTAATGTGAAGGTCAAAGGTCAACATCCCAGTGACATAAGAATAATCCCAAAGGGGCAAAGGCAGCGGTTAATTTAGCATATTTAGCATTAAGGGTACAGCAAGGATATACTTTTACTTATTGTGGCAGGGGTGTGGTCTCTGGCCTGCTGCAGTGGAGGCTGGTGGCGGGACGTTGGACGGCACAGGTGAGGGTGATGGAGCTCATGACTCTCCCCTTTATAGTGACGGAGGAGACTGGCGTGGGGGAAGCGTGTAGTGGAGGAAGCCGAGGAGAGAGCTGGTTTCTGGCTACAAAGACGGCGTCAAACCAGAAAAGATTGCTCGTGGTCAAATAATGTGTAATAATAATGAAATAAATAGGCCATTGGGAAAAACGGGATTTTGAAATAAAGACTGACTTTGAAAAAAAGGACATTTTGGAATAAAAATGGCTGGGAATAAATAAAATGCCTCAGGAATAATCTCTGTTATTGTGAAAAATAATGATCATGAAATAATATTTCACAATAATAAGTAAATTTATATAGCAGAATGCAATATATTTCACAATAATGAGCTTTTTTTCAAAATGTGTTCAATTATTTCACAATATCATTCTCACATTACATATCTGTGTCTTATTTATTCACATAGTTATTTATTTCATCATGACTTATTTATTTATTTAATTTTGAACACTTTGGAGTTTCATATGGTTGTAGTGGGCTTGTAATGTAAATGTGGTCTGATTAAATGTGACATTAATGCTGTTGCTGCTTAAACCTGATAAAACAGTTCTATTAGTGGGTCTGTGTGATCAGCATCAGTGGGTGAAGCTGAGGCCTTGACTAGTAGAACGTCATGTTGGTGTTTAACAACACATGAGCCAACATCAAACTCCGAGCGCTACGATGCTAAAGATCAGAAGTGTGACATCATCGTTACCTGGCAACAGCAGCCCTCATCTGACTTTATTGGAGGATATTTACACCAGCAACACGGTTTAGTTTGATATGACGGATTAACAACATGCGCTGTGATATCCAGTTCATCTGTAATAGATACTGGATCTAATCAGTCAGCAGATATTTGATCAGCTTATTTATAACTATACTAGAAACAAACACAACTGTGTGGAGATTATTGTGGACTTCAGGAAGCACACAGCCCCACTCCCCCCCATCATCCTGACTGACACCCCCATCACCTCTGTGGACTCATTCCGCTTCCTGGGTACCACCATCACCCAGGACCTGAAGTGGGAGCCCACCATCACCTCCGTCATCAAGAAAGCCCAGCAGAGGATGTACTTCCTGAGGCAGCTGAAGAAATTCAACCTGCCAACACGGACGATGATGCAATTCTACACCGCAATCATCGAGTCCATCCTCACCTCCTCCATCACCGTGTGGTACGCTGGAGCCACTGTCAGGGACAAACAGAGACTGCAGCGTGTTGTGCGCTCTGCTGAGAAGGTGATTGGCTGCAGACTCCCATCTCTGCAGGACCTGTACACCTCCAGGACACTGCGGCGTGCAGCCCGGATCTCAGCTGACCCTTCCCACCCTGGACACAGTCTGTTTGACCTGCTCCCCTCAGGCAGGAGGCTCCGGTCCATTCGCACCAGAACCTCTCGCCACAAGAACAGTTTCTTCCCCTCTGCTGTTGGACACATGAACAATAACCACATGACTGTCCCCGCCACTAACACATGACCCTACGCTGTGTCACTGCATCATTTCATGTCTGGCACTGATCACCACCTGCACTCATGTATATATCCTTCTACGTAGCACTCTTAATTCTTATTCTCATGTATATATCTAATGTATATCTCATGCACATATCTTTCTTTCTACATAGCACTTTAATTCTTATTGTTTGCACTGAAGCACCGCAGCAAATTCCTAATGTTGTAAACCTCAACATTTGGCAATAAACCCATTCTGATTCTGATTCTGATTCTGATTCTGATTCATGCAAACTTGCATATCAGCCTTTGAAGGTTTTGTAGTATTGAGAACAAAGAGGTTGTGTTAGGGCTGAAAAGCCCGACTTGTTCTCCTCTGCAGGTCATCAAATGCACCACAGAAGTTTGTATTTGCACAGCCTGTATATGTTTGATGGCTTTATTATTCTCTGTTCAAAGACAGTAAATATGGAAAATGTCTCATGTAGTATCAGCTTCATGTAAAATGACTGCAGCAAACATTTAGAGAACATGTGCTGCTGTTTGTCCTACATTTCAACACTGAATGAACCCTTAAAACGTGATGGCAGCTGGCAGGTTGGAGTTCACATGAAATATCAGCTGCATGAAGACTGGAAATATAGATGATAAAAACATGCAGCCAAACATTTGTGGACATGAATAAACTATCTGATCCAAAAAGCAGGAAGTGACACAGCTAGAAAGTGTGTAACAGCTGAAGTCAAATGTAATGCAGAGTTGAATCTGCACTTGGATCCATCTGTGAAAGGTCCACATGTAGGGATCACATGAGTCCTGATGTTTGTCAGTCAGCTTGATAACTCCATCTACTGTGGCTACATATACTGGGCTGGTAGCTCCACAGTGTTGGAAAGAAACTATTAAATGTGCAAAGTTTAAAATCAGAGGCTCTTCTAACACAGGAGCCATGTTCAGTTTAGATCACAGCCGACCACCGGCAGTCTGAAATGGAATGAAGCCCACTGACAGCCAGCAGGTCTAAACAGGAACGCACCCATTTGTATGTGTGGCAATGATGTGGCTGCAGCTGACACAGGATTGGTTCAAACTAAACATCAGACGCATTTCACAGAGTTCACAAATAAACTCACGTTTTTATTTTTGAAGATGATCATAAAGTAGAATTTATGGTCCAGTAGAAACAGCAGGAGGTTTGAGCCCTTCTGATGGCAAGGCAAGTTTATTTGTATAGCACAATTCAACAACAAGGTGATTCAAAGTGCTTTACAGAGACATTAGAAACAGAAACAAATAAAAAGCATGATTTAAAATTGATTAAAACAAGCAAATAAACTAACTAACTAATTAACAAACAAACAAACAAAACAGTATATAAAATCAAAACAGATCAGAACAGTAGATAAAATCAGTAGTTAAATGTAAGTTTTGAAATTTAAGCTTAAAAGTGTGGATTTGGTGCTTTATTCAAATGCAGCTGAGAATAGGTGAGTCTTCAACCTGGATTTAAATAAACTGAGTGTTTCAGCTGATCTGAGGCTTTCTGGGAGTTTGTTCCAGATATAAGGAGCATAAAAGCTGAATGCAGCTTCTCCATGTCTGGTTCTGACTCTGGGAACTGATAAAAGACCGGATCCAGATGACCTGAGGGATCTGGAAGGTTCATACTGGGTCAGGAGGTCACTGATGTATTTTGGTCCTAAACCATTCAGAGCTTTATAGACCAGCATCAGAACTTTAAAGTCTATCCTCTGACGGACAGGCAGCCAGTGTAAAGACCTCAGAGCTGGACTGATGTGGTCCACTTTTTTGGTCTTAGTGAGGACTCGAGCAGCAGAGTTCTGAATGAGCTGTAGTTGTCTGACTGATTTTTTAGGTAGACCTGTAAAGATGCTGTTACAGTAATCAAGCCTACTAAAGATGAATGCATGGACTAGTTTTTCCAGGTCCTGTTGAGACATCAGATCTTTTATCCTTGAAATATTCTTGAGGTGATAGTAAGCTGACTTTGTTATTGTCTTAATGTGTTTTTCTAAGTTTAGGTCTGCATCCATCACTACACCCACATTTCTCGCCTGGTTTGTGGTTTTTAGATGTATAGATTGAAGTTCTCTGGTGACCTGTAATCGTTTTTCTTTGGCGCCAAAGACTATTACCTCAGTTTTGTCTTTGTTTAGCTGGAGAAAATTGTACGGGGCCTTGGTCTCCTGGTGACATTGTGATATATATTTGTGTGTCATCTGCATAGCTATGACAGTTTATTTTGTTGTTCTTTATAATCTGCCAGTGGGAGCATGTAAATGTTAAACAGAAAGGGTCCCCAGATGGAACCTTGGGGAACTCCACATGTGATACTTGTCTGCTCAGATGTGAAGTTACCTATTGATACAAAGTATTTCCTGTTTTCTAAGTATGTTTTGAACCAGTTTAGTACAGTTCCTGAAAGACCTGTCCAGTTCTCCAGTCGTTTGAGTAATATGTTGTGGTCAACTGTATCAAATGCTGCACTGAGATCCAGTAAAACTAAAACTGACATTTTTCCACTGTCTGTATTCAGACATATGTCATTAAACAGCAGAAACAGGATTTGGAGGAAGATGTTAATAGATTAGAAAGAATTGTACACTGTGAATCAATGCAAGTCTTTCTATATAGACAGATCTGTAATAATCCCTCAGGTAGGTTCCTCTGGGACAGTCACAGATAGAGACACCAATTCTGACATCCTTTGAAAGCCTGACTTTGAATTTTCATCACTCGTCATGCACACAGATGTTAATTCTACATATTCCTGGTACTGAACTCTAAATCAATATGAAGAAAATGCTCCTGCTAATCTGCATCTATGTTGATATCAAATCCTTTTCCAGCACATGGATAAATCTCTATAAATCTTTCAGTCTGATCAGAATGGGCTCAGTGTTGTTATTGCAGCTCCCTGATGTTTGAAAAGCTAAATGTCCATTTTAAAGTGCTCGTGTGTAGGATTGTGTTTTCCTTCCTTTGTGCAGTTCTTACAGTAAACATGTTTGAATGTTTCCTGTTCCCCTGATGCTTCTTCCTGTTGGATAAAATTGGTTTGAATAACATGTTCTTATAGGTTTTAATGAACTTCAAACTGGGATCCACTTACAAAACTGTCTCATTTTATTGGAACGATCCACATTTACATCCATTCACGGTACATTTGACATCTGAACACGTTTGTACACATGATGAAAGGACAGATGGTGTTTGTGTCCTTCTTAAACTTAGTGTGGATGTTTCATCATGTAGAACTACTTAGAACAAAGTCTTTGGAACATTTGGAGAACACGTTTAGGAAAGTAACATCCTGGTAGAACATTTTCTTAAAGCAGAGCAGAGCTGCAACATGACTGTGAGGATTCAGAAGAATAAAGTCAGAATACTTTATTATTATGAAGACTAAAGTGCACCTTAATGCTGCCGATGAACACACATGTTCTTTGTGAAAGCATGTGTGAGCATAGCTGACGTGCACCACACTGACCCCACTCGCCCCATTTCTTCATCCACTTCTTGCTCTTGTGCTTGAAATGAGACGCAGCAAAAGTCAGAGGCTCTAAAATCCACAAAAAGGGGGCTCGTTAGATCAGGATACTGGATGTGATCCATAGAAAACATGGATAATACACCACTTTATTTGAAGCATCTGTAGCACTGCCTCAGTTCTGGATGTTTCCACAGACTCCTCTGTGCACCTAAAGGAAAGGTCAAAGGTCAGCAGCACATGTAGTTGGGACAATTCTTCAGTTGCACAAACTACACAATCATTTTCCTCCAATGACGACTTTTCACTTGCAGAAATGGTCCTGTGTGATTTCCAGGCTGTGATATAAAAACTAGTTCCTAATGGCAGCGACTCACTCAGTAAACATGTGTTTCCTTCACCAACCTCACACACAGATCCAATAAGATCAGGAAGTGGGCAGTATAGTACAATATGTGTTATTCTGTGCTGCACTGCCCAAACTAAAGATCTGCTGAAGTGTTGGAAATGATCCAGATGTTTATTTTGGACGATACAGCAGAAGATCAGACATGAAAGTGGAGATAACACAGAAGACCTGCAGCAAAGGTCAGAGGTCAGACTGGGCCCTGGATTCAACAATGAGCCAATGATCATCAAGCAGTGACTAAAGCAGAGCCCTGACGTTCTGACATTCATCACACAGTCAGAACAAATGTCTGCTGATGACTTCATCTCATGAAACGACTGATAGATGTCAGTTCATTGATCAGCTGAGCTGCTGATCTTCATCGTCACAGAAACATTCAGCTTGTTTCAATCAGTAAATAACTCCCACTACTCCCAGTTTGAACTGTTCCCACTCAAAATGCTGTGAGAACAATGATCATTGTAGGACTTCACAAACATCACGTGTTGTTTTCCACATGTAAGATCAGCAAACACACAGAAACTTCCTGTTGCCACACACGGCCTCTAAAATCTCTTCCACGCTTTCTGTCTGAAGTCCACTCTCTGTGTCGGATCCACAGGAAACAACAAGATCTTATTAACATGGTTTTCAATGTGTCTCCTTCCAAAAAGTCCAACCAATGAACAAATGTGTGTATTTGTGGAGGCCGAACAAAAGCATGACACATTTCTCTGTTTCTATAAACTGGAGTCAAACACAAACATGAAGAGTTTCACTGACAGACTCCAAAATGCCCCCACAGTGGATCAAAGGGAAATCCTACAGTGTGGCCAGAGACTCTTAATGGCTCCAACATCAACACATCCACAATGTTGGATCCAGTTCTGCCTCACAGAGTTACTAAGACACACCCTCTGCCAGCATCACAACAGCTCCACCTGCTTCACCTGCCTCCTCAGCATCTGTACACCTGAAGAGAAAAGAAAGGCTCCAACAGCTCAAATCTACAAAGGATTCATGAAGTTTCATCCAACAATAACATGTTTGCCTTCCACAGTGTGCTGTTAGACACCACTGTACCTCTGCCATTTCAAAAAGAGCAGCTTGGGAACATTTTGGCTCCAAACACTTTGTGTTTAAGTTCTTTGTTTTCTTTGTGAAGCCGACAACATCTGGAGCTTTGTGACTCATAGAAACATCATTTTGTTCTTTAGATGACAGCAGATTGGGACTGAATAATCAATCACTATCAAACCAATAAAGACAAACATGCTGATTTTACAGGAACTTTGTTGGAGAAGCTGCAAAGACATGAAACTGGTGGAGATCCCAAACCAGTTGATAGTGCTGGTTATTCCAAATAAAGCTGTTTCCCTTTGAGATGAAATGACTTTGTGTCCTGATATATAATAAAGATGTTGTTGTTTTTGAGCCCCTGTATTAAAAGTAGTTTAAAGTCAGCTTGAGTTTGATGTCTTTATGTCAAAGCTGCTCATGATGTTGAGCTGCTGATGGAATAAAAACAATATAAAAGCATGTAGTCCAGACTTAAATGTAGCCTGTTGTTAGCTGAGGTCCACACACAGTGTTTGACAGTGTAAAGTGTGTGAAAGGGCTGCTGGTGGAGCTCACTAGGATGAGCAGGTGACCACGAGGTGGAGAGCAGCTGGCCTGGCTTTGACCCGGGCCACGCCCCCTTTCTCTCTGCTTTGCTGTCACTTATCTTCACTGCTCTGTCCAATAAAGCTGAAAAAGGCCCCGAATCAAAGAAATCTGCTGCAGCCTCTGAAACGTCTTCTGTTTCCTTCCCGACGGCTTTTTCACCGTCAGCCCATCAGACAGTCCAGCAGCATTTATGATGATGTCATGATGTTGAAGAGGCTGCTACGGTGGCCTCCCATGACCCCCAGCCTCATCACAGCTGAGATGCAGACATTTGAAAACATTCAGCAGACAACTGAATAACAGTCCAACACAACAGTCTGTGTGCAGACACACACTGACCTTTCATATAGTCAAACACAGCTGGTTGAGTCATTTCTCTGTGAGTCTAAAGTGAATCTAGTATTTGAAAGTCCACTTCCTGTATTTGTTGTTGAAGACTTCTTCAGCTTCTTCTCAAGGACATCAGCTGCTTGTTTGGCAGCAGAGGCAGTTAAGAAGCTTCCTGAAAAACACTGAACAGTGAGTTCACTGTGGCATATGACAGATTCAGCTTTCTGTGTGCAAATGTGTCTGTGTCGACCTTTCAAATGCTGTTGAATCCAAAACATCAGCGGCTCCTCGGCTGCTCACTTCATGCACTTCTGTCTGTGTGACAGTCCAATGACATCACAGCTGTTTCCAGCCCCAGTGTCTCAGGACTGGACACCTTTAAACATGTCGAGGATCAAACAGCGTCCAGCTAAACACACATGAAACTATCAGAGCTGACAATCATTCCAATAACATCTAATGGTTCATGTATGTAGACACAGGACTACAAGGAAATGGCTCTCAGCATCTGGCTGTGGGAACACATGAGTCCCTGTTTGTGTTCAGATTGTGTGCATGTTTTAGACGTGTGTCACATGTAGAAACACAACAATCCCACAATGACACACAGATGTGTTTGACACAGCTGTGCAGCTGTAAGTTGTTTCTAATGATTCATTGAAGCTCTTCTAACATTCTGGAGACGATCAGTACATGAATCTGTTCAACACGACAACAATTTGACTTCAGTGTGAACGTTTGCATTAAATAACCTTCTTCATCCAGCTGACAGCATCTTCATCCTATGATGTGAACAGTTCCTCCTGTTGATGACAAACCTCTGACAGGATCTGCTTGAGGAGCTTTTTCATGTGCAGCTCTCTGAGCTCAGGGCTGAGCTGCTGTTTCATCTTTAAGAGCTGCTGCCTCCTCGCCGGACTTGTTCTCCTCTTCTTCTCCTAATGACACCATTTCTGCTTCATATAAAATTCAATAAAGATGCTGACATGTATCTGTAGCAACAACATCATTGAATCTAGAACAACTGGAGCCAAACCAGTGGCTCTGCTGGGATCACTGGTGAGCCAACACTTCCTTGTTGATGCAGATTTCAGGGCTTCCTTTTGCTCCTCCGTTATAACTGTTCTCTCTTCTCAACACATGATGACACAAAGGAATCAGCAGTGACAAAGATGATGCTGAAGAGAAGCACACACTTCACACATATAACAGAGCAGTGCAGTTACACACACCTCTGCTCGACATCAGGCCTCAAACAAAGACACAAAACACTAACTTGACTCTAAACAGAAGAAACGAGCAGCTGTTTCTGTTCTGTGCTTATTTATATTTGACACACATGCTTCTCTTTGTGCAAACACACATCGCACTATAAGGGTAACCTCGCACACAATGATTGGACAGCACAGTGATGATGCTGGGAGATCCTATACGCAGCAACACAGAAACACTGAGAACTTTAAACAATGATGGAAAGTGTTATAAATGACTTGTTGGCCTCTGATCTGTCACAAACAGCTGAAACGTGTCTCTCATGAGTCACATGAAGGTTTTTGACAGAAAGGACAAAAAGTAGCTGCAGTCAGTTTGTGTCATTTTTAGATTTATTCATCTGGGAGAAAAATCTGAGGGACATTAAAATGTGTTTTCAACAGAGACAAGAACATGAATATAACAGAACAGGTAAATGAACATGTTTCAAGTAAACAGCTGGACTGATCAGGTCCAAACACAGAGTGATAAACTTGTCAAACAGCTGTCATATCTTTATATAGAAGCTCTTTATAAATGCTGCTCACTGCAGTCTGTTTACTAATAATGTCAAAGTGTTAGAAACACAGAAACATCAGAATGGTCTTTGTTCACAGAAACCTGTCTGGGATCCTTTGTTGTTCTTTTGATGCAGAGTTACATTATAAATATAAAGAGTTATTTCAGAGTCTCATCAGTTTTCCTGCATGTCTTTATTTAACACATCAGCAGGGCTGAAGCTCTCATGTTAAACACACACTGATCTATGGACACATTCATGTGTTTCTAACAGAACCAGGCTGTTATCAGCCTGCACTAACATTATGTCACACACACTGAATGTAACAGTGACAGTTTACATCATCACACAATCAGCTGTGATTGTTTCACTGTCATCAAACGAGTCAACAGGAAGTAGAATCAATAGAAACCAATCATTTACTGACAGCATGTCTGATGGAAATAAGTGCAGATTATGTATGAAGTCTAACTGCACACAGTAACTGTGTTACAATAAGGACTTAACAGCGCCCTCTGCTGGAGTGTTTCAGTACTGCGTTAACTAGAATACACCACCTCCTCCTCACACCACCTGCTACAGCTCTACTCTTCTATGACTACAGTCATCCACAGCACTGATGTGAGGTCACATGGTTCATATGTAAGGAGCACAGCTGACCTCAGGTCAGTTTAATGACTGTGAGCAGCAGCTGTGTTATTGTCACTGTGACAGGGAGACACTCTCAGACACAGCGCTCATGTCAGCTTGTTCTCATGCAGGAGGATCAGGAGCTCCATGTTTGTCTTTCTGTTTGAATCATGATGTGTTTGTGCCATCAGAGTCTGTCATGAGTACTCAGGGTTTCACAGCAGCTCTTCTGGATGCTGACGAGGACTCCAACCTCATGTTTCACCTCTCTGAGCTTCTGATGTCTGTGAACACTCGTGTTTCTTCTCTGGGCTCATCTGGACAAAAACACCTTTCTGTGTTTGGCTGCAGCCTCATTCTGACTGACAGGAAGTGTGTTATCCATGAGCTGCACTTCTGTGAGGAAGTTTCCTGCTGTGTTTCCTGTCTGTGGACAAACACGAGTGTTCCAGCTGAGGACTTGCTTCCTTCCACCTGTCCATACAGGACATCACGCTGTCTGCAGCTCTGTAAATGCAGCTCCAGGTCCTTCCACGTGCTGCTCTGTATTTGTGCAGTTTGTAGTGTGTCCTGGGAAACGTAGCACACATGGTGTTCTTCTGCTGTTTCCTCCTTTCACTGAGTGTGAAACACTGACGCTGTGCTGTTGTTCACAGAGGGGAGCTGATTCTAGCTGCAGCTGGACTCTGTCATCTAACTGAATGTGTTGGTGCTGATCACGGGGCTCTGAGGGGGGAGCAGCAGGAGGACTCTGGATGCTGACGTCAGTGTATCTGTGGAAGCTCCCACAGCGTGTCTGTCATTCAATATTGTGCTGTATATTGTATCTATGCAAAGATGAACAGACTGTGTGTTCACTGGTCTCTGTGCTGCAGCTCTGATGTCATCATCACTCCCTCCTCCACCCTCAG